>NW_023473580.1:0-3729 GCF_013731165.1 Rhagoletis pomonella
CATTTTTCACCTAATCTCTTAGAGAATAGGTACCGTTTTAGTGCACTCCATTGCTTTGCAACTGAGGCTGCTTCAGCAAACGTTTTAGTGTACTCCATTCCTTTGCAATTAAGGCTGCTGCAGAAAACTGTGGCAGCATCTCAGCGGGATTGATTAGTTAACTTGCTAATGGAGGCTGCTTGGAGCAAAAGCAAAATCAGTCTGAGGAAATGCTGTTAATATAATAATAGAGAAACATTTCGGGAACGACTTTGCCGTGCCCTATGCACACAAAATGCAGCGATTGGTCCCAGCGGTACACTTGCATCTACGCTTCTTGCATCTTGACGGTTGTCGCAATTTTACACACAGCACTTCATTGTATTAGTTTTTACGCAGTCTTCAACTCAAAAATCACTCACAAATTGCAAATTAACACAATTTAAACTGATTTTTCACTTATAATTAAAATTTGTCTTTCGCTGATTTGTAAACAAAGGTTATTTACAAGTTACCACAACTGTCAAAATCGGCAAAACCAAAGTAGCGGTATCACTGACGGCGCCACCTTTGTTCGCTGCACCGTGGAGCCGAGCACATGCATTTCAAAGGAGATCTGCACATTTGTCGTTATCGGCTAGTTATCGGCAAATCGTAGAAGATGCATATACGGATAAGTACGGCACTGTCGTTTGCTAATCGTTGTGCACGCATTGTTTGTTTACATTTTATGGGGAAAAATAGGTGAAAAAGTTAATATTTGCATTAAAATTGCATACAAATTAGAATTTTTGGCATAAAATCTGGGAAAATTATCAAATGTGGATAATTGCATTAGCATTCAATAAATTCTTCTCTCTTCTGACTAGGAACAGTGGCTCAGTTACTCTCTCAAAAGTGTTCCCACTTACAGGTTTTATGTCAATAGGAACGACTTCCTGTAAGTTCTGACTAAATCCTGTAAACCGGACTGCTATTGGAACAGATTAAGGGCCGGTTGTTCAATGTCTGGTTATCACTACTTGCCGGTTAAACATCATTATCGACGTTTTCGACATCACGCATATAACATGTGATTGATAAAACAGTCGTTGTATTTAACCGGAGCTTCTACCTCCGATTCGTGCTAATCAGACATTGAACAACCGGCCCTAAATAATAATGTTTTGTAATAAAACAGGGTAGTGGTGCACTTTAGCGTGCCCACCGAAAATTTACCAAAAATATTCGAAAGGTCTATCAAACGATGCGTATTACTACCAGTGTTAAGAATCCGAAGGCGGAAATTGATTTCGTTAAACCGTTATTGGCAAAAAACTGTCTCATTCAAGTCAACATTGTTAATACTGAAATCACATTACTAAATGCACCAAATGAACGCATATTGGTATTTAGATGTTCACTATGGTTTACTTTAACTGAATTTGTAATACAAACTCACGAAACTAACCGATTTATTGAAATACCAAAGAGAAAACTATCTCCGAAAAACTAGCATCTCCTTTATTCTGCTAGTTGTGATTAAAACATGGAGGTGCTTGGTGTTGCCAATTTTTTATTACTAGAAAATGCTTTCACTAGTGATTCCAATTGCAACAAATTTAAAGCTACATACTTTACTTTTTACGAATAAGGCTATTCAAGTTTATTTATTATTTGAATAATTTGTATTTCTTATAAAGGAGGTAAGTGTGTTATTGCTATGCCACACCAATAAAGGCGCGTTACCGATTTTTTTGGGTGTTCGGTTCCCCTAGAGGCATATGTTCACCCGCAACTGCTGAAATAATCGTATCGACGATGACACAAAACAACGGAAGGTACGAGGTGATTGTAATCTATTTAAAAAAAGTTTCAGAATTTATACATTTAGAAATTTCTGAAGTAATAATTTACTTACATGTTAGTAAACCGCATGTTTTATTTCAAAAGAGCAGAAGATGTTAAGGGCCGGTTGTATGTATGGAGTCGAAGACGTCGATAACGATGTTTAACCGTAGATTAGTGTTAACCAGACATTGAGTAACCGGCCCTAAGTCTAATAAAAGTGGTAAACATTTGACAAATGCTTATAATTAGATTCCATATAAATATTTACTATTTTACTTACATGTTGGTTTTGGTTCAATCAGTTTTTGGGCAATAAAGCGAACCAATAGCTTTGAAGAGGTGGTGTATGCGCTCACCAATTGTGGGGCACGTCCACAAGAATAGAAATTCCGCAATATATCTTTCGAAGTGTTCGTCTACTCTTCCATATTGAGGAACTTTCGATTGGAGTTCACGCAAGTGCCGCTCAATATTTTGAGTGTGAGCTCCTGTTGACGGATCGATGAAATTTTCGCAATGGTTTACATTCGCGTGAATATAACCATGCTCCTCTAACCGGTCGTAAGCTTTCCAGTAATCGGTATATATGGTTGTGCCTGGTGCGATCTTTTCATGAATGACCGCGAGTAGTTTCGCGAGCCGGTGTGCCGTTGATGACAAAGACTGCTTTGTCGGCAATTAGGCATTGGGTGGTCTTGGCATTGAAAGTGAAATGGTTTAAGTGGTAATGAACTGAAGAGACAAAGAATGCCATCAAGGTCTGTTGATAATGATATTTGATATTTATTTGTGCGAGTTGAATTGTGAAATGATTTGGGTTAGTTTGCTTCGACTTGTTTGTTCTTTAAAAGTCACACTGCATACTACACACTACACCTCCCTTTTTAATAAGAATGTTCATATGACTGTAGTTTTATGGATATTCTTTTACAATATTGTTTTTGACTTTTATCAGTTTCTTTTTGTTTTCTTGTTTTTCCTTTAATTATTGTACTTTTTAAGTCTATTCTTATGAACTATTTGGTTTTTATTGGTTTTATTGTCTATTATTTGTACATTTCCTCTTAAAAGTATATCTCTTATGGTAAATGGACCTTTATACTGAGGTTCAAACATATGTCCTGATTCATTTTTTAATAAAACTAAATCTCCTATTTTAAAATTATAGGGTATAGTATTTCTATCATAAGCTAATTTTTGTTTTTCTTTTTGTTTATTTATTAAGTGTTGGGCCCTTACACTAGCTACTTCTAATCTAAATTTAGCTTCCTTAGCGTAATCATCTACATTATATAATGGGGTAATTCTATCTATCTCTCTAAATTGTTCGAAACTATTAGGTATTTTAGCAAATATTAATTCATATTGGCAGTAGTTATGTACTGTTGATGGTGTCGTGTTGAAACAGTATGTGAAATATTTAAGCCATTCATCCCCGTCGGGTTTATCTATTGATATGTAGGAGCGAGCATGTTCATTGAATGTTCTGTGACTCCTTTCTATAGTACCGAGGTTTTGGTGATGATGTGCTGTAGAAGTTATTTTTTCTATTTTGAGCAATTCACATAATTCCGTAAGTATCGCATTTTTGTATTCTGTTCCCATGTCCGAAATAAACGTCTTCATTGGACCATAAACGAGAATAAAATGTTCAAATATATCTTTTGCGATTGTTTTTGCGTATTTGTCTTGTATAGGTATTGTTACTAGGTACTTTGTCAAGTCACATATTATAGTGATTGCATATTCATTTCCGTTAATCGATTTTGGAAATGGACCGATGGTATCAACGAATACCGTATCGAAAGCTTGTACCGGTGTCTTTGTAATAGTCATTGGATTTTTCAGGTGTTTTAATGTTTTTGTAGTTTGACACTTATGGCATGACTTTACGTATTTTTTAATATCTTTAGTCATGTT
>NW_023473581.1:0-3729 GCF_013731165.1 Rhagoletis pomonella
ACTATTTCTTAGCACATGCTAATCATATGAACAAGGAAGACTTTACCCTAGGTTTTTTCAACAAATTATAACAAAAATTTACTCCAGCTTTTGCTGAAAGGTAAATTAAAGCTCTGTGTACAGTTTTAGTGCATAATTTCAAAAATGCCAAATGTTGAGTTGTGTCACTTTTGAAGATCGTGTGCGTTATCAACACGCAGGAGGAAGAGGAGGAGTGTTCGGCCGCTGATGTAATCAAATTAGACTCACCGGGCGAATATTACCTATTTATTCTAATTCAATAATTACTAAAAATGATTAAGTTACTTGCAAGTAAAAAATCCTAAAATTAAAAGAAATTACAACTATGAAATCATTAGAGAATATTTTAAAAACAAAACACTGCACTTAAGTTGAAATCATATATGTAATACTCCTATATTGGCAGTAAGAGCTAGTACCGTCCGAAAACATTACAGTACAGATATATCAATAAAAACGTACGATAGAAAAGAAACACATATTCTTCTTCTTAATTGGCGCTGTAACCGCCTAAGCGATTTTGGCCGAGTCCAAAACAGCACGCCAGTAATTTCTCTTCTGTGCTAACTGACGCCAATTGGAAATGCCAAGTGAAGCCAAGTCCTTCTCCACCTGGTCTTTCCAACGCAGAGGAGGCCTTCCTCTTCCTCTGTTACCAGCATCGCGGCCCGCGTTGAATATTTTCAGAGCAGGAGCGTTTCTGTCCATTCGAACGACATGGCCAAGCCAGCGGAGCCGCTGAATTTTAATTCGCTGCACTATGTCTAAATATATCGTTGTAAAGCTCATACAGCTCATCGTTAAATCGTCTGCGATATTTGCCATCATCAACGCGTAAAGGTCCGTAAATCTTTCGCAGAATCTTTCTCTCGAAAACTCCAAGAGCCGCCTCATCAGATGCTTTCATTGTCCATGCCTCCGCGCCATACACTAGCACAGGCATGATGAGTGACTTATAGAGTGTGATCTTTGTACGACGAGAGAGGACTTTACTTCTCAATTGCCTACTCAGCCCAAAGTAGCACTTGTTGACAAGAGTGATTGTGAAAAGGAACACATACGTTTATAAATAAACATGTACACGACACATTAGTTGCGTTCCAGATGCTTCACGATATTCACGAAATTCACGATTTGCAGGAACAGCTTTCTCCTGTAGAAACCTGCAAATCGTGAAGCATCTGAAACGCAACTATTTACAAAACAGGCACTCAAGTACACAATACATTGACAAAACCAGTACTAGACTGTCTCGCTTTGATTTCGGAATGCTTACACATTGAGATGTTAGCTTACTATCAATATAGGAATACTACATATTTGGTTGAAATATTTTTTTTTCATTTATTCATTAGTATTTTAACATACTTTCGTTTACGTATTCTAGACCTAAAGAATATTTTTTTATTTTTCTGTCACAGTCTATATCAAAAGCCTTTTAGGAACACGATATCGAACCGAAAGTATCGATATGGTACTCATTTAAAGTATCGCTGTAAAAATATCGGGTACCGAATAATATCGGAATAAAATGACTCGATATCCCAAATATCAATAGCAAAATCAAAGAAAAAAAATCGGAATATTGGTGTCGTATGTAGGCCGCTGTGGTGTAGTGATTAAAAACCTCCGAGAGTATTTCTGCCATGAAAAACAGCTTCTCATAAAAAATACAAGCACCGTTCAGAATCGGCACGCAACAAAGCGGAGGAGAATCTCGGCCAAACACTAACATATTGTGTAAGCGCCGATCTATTATTATTATTACATCACGTAGAGATTGAGGTGTTCACTTAAACACCGAGACAGTGCGTTCAAATCCCACCACATGCAATCCTAACGATAGTAATAAATTTCTGTTCTTTAAAGCCCAATTTATATCGGCAAGAATTGATAATCACATTATCTTTGTAATTTGAGTTTATGACATTCAATACAATACTAGGGTTCTGGTACTCGATTCCAAAATATATCGTTTTAAAACTATAGAGTAAAAAATGTCGGTATAGAATGCCAAATGTATCGATATGATATCGAATCTTATCGAAATTCGTGTCTCTAGAAGACTTTTCAATATGCTTTTCCAAAAACTGGGTTCTGATCATCAAGCTTTCCCCAGTGATCGTTTTAAAAATATCCTCCATCCGAATTCAAGATCTGGGGTGTTGTCAACTTTGATATTGGCGTTGTCGGATATCACACCTTGGTTGTGTCCAAGAATATATCCCCTAAGCCGGTATTTAAATTCTTGTTGCTCAGGATGGTCATGTAAGCCGCCTTTTGCACGAATGACGCCAAAAAAGTTTTCTAATGCATCCTGATTTAAGCGATAGGTTAGAATGTATTTTACATTGAAACGGCTCTTTAAATATTGATGTAACAATTTCACTGCTCTATTTGACTTTATAATGACTCTATTTGACTTAGGGCCGGTTACTCAATGTCTGGTTAAGACTAATCTGCGGTTAAACATCGTTATCGACGCCTTCGACTCCATGCATATAACAGGGAGTCGGTAACGTCGATAACGATGTTTAACCGCAGATTAGTGATAACCAGACATTGAGTAACCGGCTCTTAATATGACTATAAATTGATTATTATAGTAATTTTTCATTGAGACTAGACCGTACATGAATGAAAATTTTACCTTTCTGAAATGGCAACAAACTTAATTTTCCAATGACCCTCATATTTTGCATCATATTCGTCTTTTCATCCAAAATTTTATCTTGTGCGTCAAGAGATGTTCCGTAAGCGTGACGTCGTTCTCTTCCGTCTGGGTGAGGCCCCTTTACGTTCATACGTTCATACGTTCATTTGTATATATATTTATTTTTAATTACATAATTCTTATTAATTTACTCAAATAAAATTATTACCAATTTAAATAACTCGAAACATTCATTCCAACTCTGTCCGCTTAGATAGCCTAGAGTCGCTGCTCGTTCAATAGATTACGCTATTGTGTTGGAAAATAGTTTTGTAGCCGTTTTCACCTATATGGGCTGTTTTTGCTTACGCGTAAAAGCACATTTAGCGCATTTAGCTCTAAATGTATATTTATCCATACAAAATTCGTCACCTAAATGGAACTAAGTGCAACTCCATTTTTGCATTAAGAATCTAAATGCTAAAAGCAACCCTGTGATCTTCCAAAATTTCCACGATTCGAACATGGTTTGATTAGAAAAAGTGGCAACATTGCTTTTTGAGTATACAGTGGCTAGCTGCGTTTCAGTGATCGCCGATCGAGATTTCGTTTATTATTTTACATTATTTGGATAAATAAAAGTTAAGCAAATTCAACATCGATGTGATGCTGATAGAAATCTGGATCAATTTGTGATCAACTCTGTTTGTTTTGTTTCCTAATTAAGTGAGAAATGTATAATTGACAGCACCGACAGATGGATATATACACAAACAAATGTTCGGTTATGGTTAAAACAATTCAAGTTTTTGTATTGAATTTTTGGTTTAAAATTTATTTTTCCTTTTCAGTACGCTTTTTGCACATTATCTTCTGCGTGAGAATTGATCGTAATAGATACGGATCTGAATAAGCGACTGGAACACGGCTGTTTGTCAAAAGCATACGATTTCGAACTCGAGTAAATGTACATTTGCTTAATGCGATAGCATGAACGCTCTTCGAAAACATATGTTCGAAAGTGCTAAATGCTGCAATTTAAATGCAGCAAAAAC
>NW_023473582.1:0-3728 GCF_013731165.1 Rhagoletis pomonella
ATTGGTGAACCAATCTTCATTGCATCTCAATCCAAATACCTCAAGGTTTTTCCTAATAGATGTTTGGAGTTTCAATTTAAGATTATTTTCCGTTTTGTTACTGATATTTCTTAGGAACTGTTTTTGGCTTTCTACTATGGAGTTGAATTCTTTCCCTTCAATGATCTTCAG
This sequence comes from Rhagoletis pomonella, assembly GCF_013731165.1. Classification (NCBI taxonomy): domain Eukaryota; kingdom Metazoa; phylum Arthropoda; class Insecta; order Diptera; family Tephritidae; genus Rhagoletis; species Rhagoletis pomonella. The sequence continues at coordinate 172 of NW_023473582.1, forward strand.
TAACTTTTTCTCAATGTGTCCAATGGTATCTCTAATGATTTTTATTTGTATGTTTGCCTCTTTTACTTCTAAGTTTAGTATTTTCATTAAAAATTGTTTTTCAATTTTTTGCATTTCTTTCTTCGTTGTGTCTAGTTTGAACCCGTGTGTAATTTTGTTGGTCTTACCCTTTAAATGTGACGGTATGACTCCGAAATCCTTACACTTGAGTAAGAATTTTAACCTTTGTTGTTGTTTTGCAAGTTTTTTATAGTTTTTGTTGTACTGTTTGATGGTGTAACAGGTGTCCAGATCGTACTTAAATCGAATGTGCTGGAAAAAGTGCTTCATTTTGTTTATTTTGTGTTTTTCGTATTTGTTGTTTCGGTTTAGCTCTCCGATTAATTTGATGATTATTTTTTCTTTTGGGCCAATGTTGTAAATTTATTTGTGTATTTGTATTTGGAGCTTTTCGGCCGGTGTGTTGAAAATAAAAACAAAGTTTATTTTTTTCTCCTACGCGTTTCGACGCATTTTCGCGTCATCTTCAGGGAGTCTGTTTATTAATTTGCAAAAACGAAAAACATTATTAGTAACAAGAAAAATTATTTAGAGCAATACAAACATAGTTAGATTTCAACATATTTGACTTACATTAACATAAAAATTAGTTTAATTATTCACAATTTAAAAAAAAACGACATAAATACATTTTCCGGACACCACATTTAACATTTAGCAACTTCTTTATCTTCCGATAGCTTAAACATTGTGTGTTATTGCAGTAGCATATGCACAGTTTATATTGTCAACATCTTCTTTGTAGTTCATTGCTTTACATATATTTTGTTGTATGCGAGGCCCTTCTAATGTCATCCGCTTTTTAGTTCTGTTCTCCACGTCTAAAATTCTAGCGTTGGCGAAATCTGCTGTGTGATTGTTTGTGGTCAAGTGCTGCGCTAACGCTGTGGTGTTTTTCTTATTTTTGGCGTCAAGTTTGTGTTCGTTGATTCTGGTTCCTAATGCTCTCTTCGTTGTTCCAATGTATACTTTATTGCAGCTTTCACCTTCATTTCCTTTGCACGATATTTCGTAGCCTACATTGTGTAGTTGTTCCTTGTTAATTTTGTCCTTTGTTTTGGTATAAATATTTCTGGTCGTGTTATGTGGCTTATGTGCATAGCATATGTTATTGTTTTTAATAATTTTGCCCAATGTTTTGTTGTCCGTTAGGTTGGGTATATACGCGACGCCTGTGTATGTTTTCGTGTTATTTTTATTTATTGTTATGTTGTTATTGCATTTCATTTTATTTATCGCTGTTGTTATTAGTGTCTCTATTACTCCGCTGGGATATGCGTTTTTTGAAGACAATGTTTTTTATTTTAGCCCTATTGTCTTCTATGAACTCCGGATCACTCAAGGAGTAAACTTTGGTGATGAAATTTATTGCTGTGTTCTTCTTCAGGGCCCACGGGTAATTAGAATTAAAGTTGATCATCCTTGATGATGCTACGCTATTGGTATACCAGTTAGTTTTCAATTTATTTTCACTCTTATGAATTTCAATATCTAGGAAGGCTATTTTGTTATCTATTTCCTTTTCCAGTGTGAATTGTACTTTTGTATGCTGTTGATTAAATATTTTCAATATCTCTTCCACGTCTTTTGTCTTAACTATAGCGAATATATCATCTACATATTTGGTAATGTATTTGATACATATGTCCTTATTTATTAGCTCGATAATGCTGTCGTCAATAATTTTGTCTAAAACAATGTCAGCTATAGTGGGCGATAAAGGGTTACCCATCGGCATACCATACACTTGCTGGTAAAAGGTTCCATCGTAGACGAAGTAGTTGTTTTCCCTCAGACAAAATTCTAATATTGTTAGGAATTGTTTTTTTGGTTATTGTTGTATGCTTTTCTAGGCTTGACCACTGCTTCATTATTGTGTTAATCGCCAAATGGATGGGTATATTCGTGAATAAAGATACGACGTCCAGGGATATAAGCATTTCATCATCATCAACAGTTATGTTTTTAATATTTTCCTTCAGTTGAAATGAGTTTTTCACGTTAAAGTTTTCAGAAACGATATTTTTAAGGGTCTGCCCCACATATTTTTCCAGTTTGAAGCATGGTACATTCATAGATGATGAAATTGGTCGAAGAGGTGTGTTCTCTTTGTGGATTTTGGGTAAGCCATAGAGTCTTGGTGCTGTAGCTGCCGTGCATGTCAAGTATTGTTTAAGTTTAAAGTCAATGCTTTTATTTTTATAGATGTCATTCACCAAATTGTTGTTTTTCCTTAAAAGCTGTTGGGTCGGGTCAATTCTGATAGCCTTATATGTGCATTTATCATTTAAGAGGTCTTTCATTTTTTGTTGGTAATCTGCCTTATATATCATTACTGTCCTGTTACCCTTGTCCGCATTCGTAATGATTATGGAATCCCTGTGCTTCTGAATAAATCTTCTTGTTTCTTCGTAAATTTTAAGTATAAACTTTTCTTTTGGACTATTTTTTTAATTTGTTTTTAAACGTGTTAACCTTTGTTGCAAAATTGCTTCTCAGCATATCTTTTTGTCTATCGTCTTCCATCGTTTGTATGCTTTGTTCAATATCCGCTATTAAATGTATAGGTGAGAATGTTTTCCTAGAAACAGGTAGTGCGAACTTATTTCCCATCGATAGTAACCACCGACACTCCGCGGGGATGGCGATATCGGTTTCATTGGTGAACCAATCTTCATTGCATCTCAATCCAAATACCTCAAGGTTTTTCCTAATAGATGTTTGGAGTTTCAATTTAAGATTATTTTCCGTTTTGTTACTGATATTTCTTAGGAACTGTTTTTGGCTTTCTACTATGGAGTTGAATTCTTTCCCTTCAATGATCTTCAGTAACTTTTTCTCAATGTGTCCAATGGTATCTCTAATGATTTTTATTTGTATGTTTGCCTCTTTTACTTCTAAGTTTAGTATTTTCATTAAAAATTGTTTTTCAATTTTTTGCATTTCTTTCTTCGTTGTGTCTAGTTTGAACCCGTGTGTAATTTTGTTGGTCTTACCCTTTAAATGTGACGGTATGACTCCGAAATCCTTACACTTGAGTAAGAATTTTAACCTTTGTTGTTGTTTTGCAAGTTTTTTATAGTTTTTGTTGTACTGTTTGATGGTGTAACAGGTGTCCAGATCGTACTTAAATCGAATGTGCTGGAAAAAGTGCTTCATTTTGTTTATTTTGTGTTTTTCGTATTTGTTGTTTCGGTTTAGCTCTCCGATTAATTTGATGATTATTTTTTCTTTTGGGCCAATGTTGTAAATTTATTTGTGTATTTGTATTTGGAGCTTTTCGGCCGGTGTGTTGAAAATAAAAACAAAGTTTATTTTTTTCTCCTACGCGTTTCGACGCATTTTCGCGTCATCTTCAGGGAGTCTGTTTATTAATTTGCAAAAACGAAAAACATTATTAGTAACAAGAAAAATTATTTAGAGCAATACAAACATAGTTAGATTTCAACATATTTGACTTACATTAACATAAAAATTAGTTTAATTATTCACAATTT
>NW_023473583.1:0-3728 GCF_013731165.1 Rhagoletis pomonella
GCCAGCCTTTCGACATAAGCTACTATTCCATACGAACACAGATATGTTGAACGAATACATCAGCATGAACGTCTACGGCAGGCCGATGCCGGTAGAGCTACGCTGACTGCGAGGAGCTTTGATTTTACGCTCAATCCTTATCAAAATAGAAGATTTGGATGCCTTGGTCATAAGGTCAAGCGACGAGTGGTAAGAAGTATGCGCAATTCCGTAAACGACCAAATAACTCGCAATCTAAGCCTTAACAACACGCTGTACAACAGAGCTGTCTTAGTAGCATTGAACTTATGGAAGGCTATAGAGGTTGTAGGCTCTAATTTGGAAATCTGAGCGATAGAGCGGGCAAACAGATAGGGGGATTTCCCAAATTTGCCAACTTCACTTAGTGGTTTGTATATGAGTGTATCGAGGGCCCTTGTGGTGCCACAAGGTGGGTATACCAGGGCAGTGCTACGATTACAAAAAGCGTTCTTTTCTGGCACAAAAGTCTTACGAAAAAGTCTCTATCATTCACCGCTCGCGGTAAAAAGCTATTTTCAAATAAAGTGTTTGCATATCTTTAAGCTCGCGTCGCTCCAACAGTCACAATGGCCTAGTGAGCAGATAACAGTCGTTCCATTCGAAAGATCGGAGTTCGATTACATGGGCTGCGGATTTTTTTTTTTGTAACTTAATTTTCTTTTAATTTTTATATTGTTTTAAAAAGAAAAATATATTTTTTTTTATTTTATTTAATTTTTAGAAGCTTTTCTTGTGTATTTATTCCCTTTTTAATAAATTTTTTTAACTTTGTTTAATTTTTTAGAGTTATTGTTGTAGACAGAAAATTCTTTTTTAATTTTGTTGCATTTTATTCTTTCCTTTTCATGAAACTTTTTTCGTTTTTAGTTTAATTTTCTTTATATTTTTAGATTGTATAACTAGGTTAAAAAAAGAACTACATTTTTTTCATTTGTTTTAATTTTTACAAACTTATTATTTTTTTCCTTTTTTAAACTAATTTGTTTTTCTTTTGTTAATTTAGTTTTCTATTAATTTTAAAAATTTTTAAAATAAATGTAACTTATTTAATTTTTAGGGCCTTATTTTATATTTGAAAATTTTGTTTGTTTGTCTTTTTCAATTTAGTTTTTTTTTAGTTTAGATTTTTTTTCGACAGTAAAAATATTTTTTTAGATTAAATTTTTAAATATTAATATCCTTTTTTTAGGTTTTTTTTTCTTTTTCTAATTTAATTTTCATTTAATTTTTAAAATTATTGTTATTTTATTTTTTGCTTTACTTTGTTTTTAGAAAGATTGTGGTGAGTTGAAAGATAGCTGCCAAAAAAAAAAAAGAAAACAAGAACGTAAAATGACACTAAAGATGGCACAACGCTGAAACCGGTTTGTCTCCATACCAAATTTGACAAGGGATGACAGAAAATCGTTCCACATTACATGCCAGAATTGCCCTGTAAGTCTGCTGGTGTGTTTACCGGCAGCCACTTCAACCTTTCTTTTAATTTTCTCGCCTTTTTGTTAATCCTCCGACAACGAAAGTCGTCTTAGAAATATTTTACCAAACTCTACGATTTGACGTTTCGAGTGGATTCCCTAAATGCAACTCTATGAATTTCGAAGATACATCGTATGCAAATTAAGTGATGGCTATTTTGAACATATCCGAGAATAAAGCCTACGATGTATTCCATGACAGGGCTGATTCTAATTATTGTATTATCTTCTATTAACTTTTTTGCTGTGCATTCAATTTCTCGCACACTTATCTATTTATCTCCACCTTTACAGTTATTCAGTGCAAGAGTATTTTTTTCTAAACTTTTGTTTTCTTTGTACACCTCTTCCTCAGCCAACAACATCCATAGGTGCAATCGTGCATGCGTGAATGCCTGAATAGCTGCCTGCTTGTGCTGCATGTATGACTGGCTATGCAAAGAGACAGAAGTGTTGCTGCAAACTCGTGCATACTCCTAGAAAAAAAAAAATAGTAGAAGGAGTGAAAATACCAAAGCAAAGTTAACAAGTTTAATTACTGATGGAGAAGATGTTAATCTTTGAGCATACACAAGACAACAAATAAACGAAGGAACACGAAGGCATCAGCATCTGTAAATATAACTATGTAAAAAGGAGTAAGTTGTGTCACATGTGTTCAAATGGGTAGTAGGTATAACAAGGCACCACAGGACTTAATAAATGAATGCCAGCTGGCAGACATGCCTTTGGAATTTGGAGTAAAAGAAGAAAAATTAGGTAGCGGTAGCGCTTGGAAGTGAATGTAGTGAAAAAAGGATAACAGAAAAAAAATACAAAATACAAAGCTGCAACAGAGTTAAATTGAGCCAAGCGTAGTGAGCAAAGGGCGAGCAAAAAGTTGGAAAAAATGAGGTGCTTAGTTGAATGCTCTGCAGATTTTATTTAGTATTCTGTATTTTCATTTTCAACTCTGTTTCTGCACTTTCACGTTTTTGCTTTTTTTGTTTTTTATTGTTTGCTAGCTCTCACTGAAACTGGCTGACAGTTTCAATTTTGTTATCAACGCGAATGGCATCAGCAAACTATTACTGGCTTTTAGCAAACCGATGCACGGTGACTCGAAGGGCAAAAACGGATATATAAATGAGATAGAGTGAAGAGGTGTTAAATGAAATAAGTAAAATACCAAATTATATGCTTAAAAAAAGAACGTGTGCGTATGCTAACCTCCTTACAGAGTATGTAATCTAAGCAAAAAATGCAAAAAAATTAAAAAAAAAAACTATTAATTTTATATGGTTTTAGTGGCCATATACTCATATGAATATAGCTAAAACTAATCTTCTCTCCTTCATCTGCACACACGCAAGTGAACGTGGCCTGGCTCATCTGCTTAAATGCTATCAGATTTCACCTAATTGAATGCACATTTACATACACACGTATATGTACATACATACATAATAAATGAGCGTCGAAAATGCTCGTAAACAAAGTTTGGCTAGATGCTGCAAGGCTTATTTGCGTTTTTGAACACTCATACACCCAGTAGGTCTTTGAATGTAGTTGCAATCTTGCTGAGGCAAATACATACAAACACGCAAAGTCACTGCAGGTTCAGCTAAATCGAAAGCTGGACATTGTAGGTACATATATGGGAAAATGTTGGTTCTACGTACGTATCTGCACACATTCATATGTTTGTGTGTAAGCCTATTGCTTATTTTCTATTGGCCTTCGGCAGTTTGTTCCACCGCAAGCCTTGGAGGTGAAAATTGGTCAAGTAGACGCAAACAATTTTGGAAATTTTGGCTTGTCTGATACAGTTTGTCTATTTTCCTGTCACAAACGCCTAACGCTAGCAAAATTATGTGAATGTATTGGTGTGCTGACGTACATTTACATACATACATATGTGCCTAAATGTGTTGATGAATGTCTAGATAAAACCGTAAAATGAAGGCATTTGATGCAAATGAGATTATTTGAAATCAGTGCATACAAAAAAGTATGATGAACTTAATAGTTAAAAACTTAAATTGTTACGGAAATCGTACGTACTATGCGTTACGTACTAACTAAAAAAAATCTATTGTTTTTCATTATTAAGGGTAAGTCATTCCTTTTATTTCTTAAGTCGAGAGTTTCTAAGAAACTTTTAAGCAGAAAATTTCCGGCCTTTATTTCTTTTTATTTTTTCTTCTTTCTTCTTTTTTTGGCGCTGTAACCGCCTAAGCGATTTTGGCCGAG
>NW_023473584.1:0-3728 GCF_013731165.1 Rhagoletis pomonella
GATGCACGAAATAAATCGCATACTCTTGGAGAAAAATTGGAACTATTGGAAAAGGGGGCGTGGAATCTTCCATACAAACCGAATTTTTCATACTGCCTATCTTTGGAAGTGTTCATGGTAGAGTTCTGGAACTTGGTATGGAGATATACGAAATCAATCGCATACTCATGAAGAAAGAGGGCAGCTGTTGGAAAGAGGGGCGTGGAACCTCCCATATAAATCGAATTTTTATACTGCATATCTCTGAAAGTATTCATGGTACAGTACCGGAACTTCATATGGAGATATGTATATAGTTGAAATCAAGCCCATACTCATGGAGAAAATTTGGGCTATTTGAAAAGGGGTGTGAGGCCTACAAACGTACCGACCTTTACCTATCTTTGAGTGAATTTTTTTATTCTTCTGTAGGTGTGTTTGTGAGTGAAATCCTCCTAAATGGTTGTACGGATTTTAACGAAACTTTTTGTGTATTTGAGTGGGTCTCTGGATGGTTTAGTTTCACAATTTAATCCGACAGTTGGTGCTGTAGTTGAGTTATTACTAAAAATTTTATTTATGATCCGATCTGGCTAATGCTTTAAATATGTATGCAATACTATTGCAAAAACGTGCTACCAAGTGGTGCTGAAGTCGAGGTATTACTAAAATAGCCAAGTGGGAAAAGGGGCCGTGAAGGTCAGATTAAATCGACCTGTTGCACCATTGAGTATATCGACGGTCCTGCGTTGCAATTGGCCCAATGGATGTGATTTTCCAATATTATTATGCGTTCAAACTTTTAAGGTATTTCGTCTGAAATAAGTATATGTATATTGCATTTCTGTAGAACAATGATTCGCACCCATTTTGAAATTGCCACCTACTATACTGTAAAGCTTCTAGGACATTCACTATAGAACCGGGTCATTTGCCGCTTTAAATAACCTAAGGAAAGTGTATTATCGTTCTTGAAATTCTCCAGTTTTGCGGCATTTCATAGCACGGTTATTCGCAAAGCGAAATAAATTTTTTCCTCTTCACTCCCTGGCGGCAACAATGACTACCAAACCTTAATCTTAGCAGACAAATGTGCCAATGAAAATCGTAAACGTGAATTGTTGGTTAAAATACAAAAGTTCCAGGACTCTACTACAAATATACCTAGAGATATGCGGTATGAAAAATTCGATTTGAAGATGCCACACTCTCTTGATATATCGAAATTATTATCAGCCTATAACCATCCTTGGAAAGTCTGCAGTAGGTGTACAAAATTTAAAAAACAAAATCGCATCTTATAAAATGAAGGGATTTCTCTTTATTTAATTAGTAAATATAATAAGTATAGATAAATAGCCAATACCCGCCTGTTTTGCGGCGCCTTAAAACATTTCGATCTGTAAAACAACCATTCGATTCTATTCTATGTACATCTTTAATAAGTGTACCAAATTTCACTCACATCGGACAATAACGAAGCTTTTTTCGGATAGATCGATCCCTGGTCCACCTACCTGAAAAAGGAACTGATATGCTAATCTAGGCGAAAAGCTACCTGCGTGTAAAATTTCAAGCAAATCGGACCATAAATACGATTTTTTGAATAGATCGTTCCCTTGTCTACTTACCGGATCCTATATGTTAATTTAGGCAAATAGCTACCTACGTACCAAATTTCAAGCAAATTGGACCATAAATACGATTTTTTTGGAATATACCGGTCCCTGGTCCACGTAAAGGAAATAAGGATCCTATTTGCTAATCTAAGAAAAAAGCAACCTACGTGCCAAATTTCAAGCAAATCGAACCATAAGTAAGATTTTTCAAATAGATCGGTCCCTGGTCCATCTATCAGAAAAAAGTAACCTACATATATGTTAATCCAGGAAATAAGCTACCTATGTGCCAAATTTCAAGGAATTCGCACCTTAAATAAGATTTTTTCGAATAGATCGGTCCCTGGTCCACCTTCCGGACAAAAAGTAAATCTTTTTGGCCCTTAACATGGTGGCGCCTGAGAGCTATTTAGGTACAAAATTTCTTGAAAATCGGACCTGTCGTTCGCGATATTACTTGTTACAAAAAAGGAACTTCTCTTTACAGAATTAGTATAGATATAGATTTAAATTTTTAAATAGTTGGCAACCCTCTTCAAAATTTTTATTTATGGTTAAGAATGCCCTCAATGTGTTGAAATTTTTTACTCGATATATATTTAAGCCCTAAAAGTTCAAGGGGGTGGCAACCCTATTAAGAGGTTTTTATTTTTTACCTCAAGCGGTGAAGCTGTCCTTCAAAATATTGTATCAGTCATTCAATTTGAGGCAGTACAATGGAAGATATGGCGCTTTATTGACCGGATACAGTGCTTTCAGCTCTTTAAAACTCGTTTTTTTTAACAAATAACCAAAATTAAACAACGTGACTATTTTTCGCAAGTATGTGAGTTTCTCCCCTTCAAAATGAGATATCACACATTAAATTTGAAAAAAATATCAAAGGACATATCGTTTGGTAACAGAAAAATACCTTTTAGTAATAAGTATACAGATACATACCCTATCGGGAATTTCGAAGTCTACTACTAAAATAGCCAACTTTTGGCGAACTTATTACGGCTAACTTTTAATTGGTTGCAAAGTCATGCAGGGCTAAATCGAGGGAATATGTATGTATGAATGTATGTAAAATTGTTTCACAATTTTCACTTTCGAAAAAAAGACTTGAGCTCAAAAACAAGAAATTGAAAAAAAATGTTGTACATTTATTGGCATTGTGTTTTTACTGAAAGCGAGAAAACATGGATTTAGTTTGTTTTATTTACAATAATATTGCCGAAAATATACATATGTATGTATGTATATATGTTTCCTATGTATGAACATATGCATGTTAATAGCACATATTTAGGGGTCTTAACACATGCTAACTAAATAGTTATCATGCAGGTAATAGTTAACCTAAAATAAGAATAAAAGCCGAGAGTACCAAAAACATTCTATTAATTGACACACTACAAGTGAACTTATTAATAACCGGTTTGTAGTTAGCTGAAAACAAGCTGACTTTTGCGACATCATCATGTAAAAGTAGTAGTTGAAAAGAAGTTAACTTATAGTCCATATATAGTTAGTTGAGTTCCCTACAGGGTATATATCTGTGTATATAAATATGTATGTAGAATTTAAGCCAAGGTTTTTTAACAGAGATTTTTTTAGCACATACTTTGTAATCGAAATAACGCAGTATGCAATGTATTTTTGCCTGATTTTCACAAACATATGTACATAGATACATTAAATATTACGCATATATGCATTAAAAGAGTTTAGTTTGTGAAAATAGTTAAATTTGAATGTGTGTCAGTCATCGACTAATGGTCTGATTATACATACTTCGCATAACTTCGCACAACTTCGCATAAACTTCAAACTGTAATTTCGTATGTACTTTGTATGTATTTTGTATGTATTCCATTACCCAGAAATTAGCAGAACTTTTAAAAACTTGGCGATCTGTTGAGTTTAGATTTTGCTTCACATTTTCTTAAGTTACGCTTTTAGTGCACTGGTACAAATGGTTGTGCGAAGTTATGCGAAGTATGCATAACCAGACCCTTACTCTCTAACGATCGGGCTCACTCTTCATAGACCTCCAGTTGCTAATTGCCTTTTGTGCTAAGTGCTTTTCGCAGTGAAATATTAGGGGTATTCTCCAAATCTTGCAAAGCCATTGCACGTAGCACG
>NW_023473585.1:0-3728 GCF_013731165.1 Rhagoletis pomonella
TACTAACAATTTGTACTAATTTACTTCGTTTTTAAAAAAGCTTGTCGCGCGAATAGCAAACCGGCATTTAAATATCTGCATACATACATATACATACATACCTAACCAACTATACATGTACGCTGAATTCGCCGACAAGCTTTTTTAAAAACGAAGTAAATTAGTACAAATTGTTAGTAATTTTCATTAGAGTTTGAATAACTCCTTTCACTAAATGGCCTTTAGTAACTTTAACGAGACCTTAACTTATTTTATTTTATTCATTTTAGTGCAGTTTTGACAAAATTATCTTGCTAAAAAATCTTTTGTTACTCTACTTCATTTTATTCCTTTGATTGTACAGATTGAATAAAAGCTTGTTTTTAAAAAAATATTTTTTTTACATTATTTTATTTTATAATTTTTAGTCCATTTATAAAAGCGTTGTATATTAAAAAAGTGTTATTTTATTTTATGTACAAAATTTTGCAATAGATATTAAAATAATTCAACTTGCAATGAGAGAGAACAAAAGACTTGGCAAGCAAAATGTTGTTTGCTTTTGTTTTGTATAAACATACATATGTACATATAGCAGCAGTTAATTTTATTTAAAGAAATGCCGTGTCGTCCATTTCCGCTGTAGCATGGCATATATTTAGGCGCAATATTTAACTTCTTCTGGCGGGGCGACATCTGGAGTCTACAATTTGCTACAAATAGCTTTGCTACACTACCGCCACGGCGCGCCGGCAGCTTTAACAATTTTATAGTGGTTTTACGTTCTTTGGCAAATTACGCTCTGTTAGCCATAAATCTTACTATTTTTTGACCGCCTTTGAATCAAGACCCCTGGACCATATGGGGAATTCATTTATATTTCAAATTGCATTGTCATCGTGATTGGAACTATGCTGAAAATTTCAAGCCTCTAACTTGTCGGGAAGTCAGTTTAAAATCGATTGGAAATTTCCGCGATTTGCGCGGGATGACCAAGTTAAATAAAAGCTTATAAAAAGAGATCAATTACAAACGTATGGTGTTTTCTTTTTAATTAAAATGTTTGCCTTACATTGTAACATTTGCACTAGGTTACTTTTCGTCCTGAAAAATGGCTAATTAGTATAAAGTATTTTGCTTAGTCGGAGGGCAATATTTTGAGAACTGAACACGTGAAGCTGTGAAAGGGCAGAAGAAAACAGGCCAACATTATTTCGAAAAAAGAAAACGCCATTCAGCCGTATCATGAGTTTAATTTTCCCCGAACCGGTTCACTTTTCACTTTTAGATTCCATGGTTTTACTATGGGCGGATGACAAATTTTTGGGTAAATTTTTTTTTCAGGCGAAACTCAGGATAAGGCATATTAATTGATATCGAACAAGCCGGTCGCTTTTTAAGTTTTTAACCATTTACTATTTAATTGTATTTTTATGTCTATATATTCGAAACTTCTGGTTTTAATGTCCTACTCACTCTCTCACATGCCTGCCTCAGAGCAATAATAAGCAACAATAAAGTATGTTGGCACCATGATACAATTATTCACAGGTATTGGCTTCCCATAGAATTTTGCTTCACATCGGTATTCGTGCATTTTTATTCTCATTCGTTATTTTCTAAGTGTTGCGAATAAAACTTCGCACTTAAATTTAAGCCATCTTTAACAAAAATTGTATAAAGAAAGTCCCTGCTACGTCCTTCTTTGGAAAAAACACAGTGACCCAAATATAAAATGGGACGCGAAATTTTAGCAAGTGTTGGCTATGTTTATTTAATGTTTATTATTTTTTTTATGAAAATATAACTGATGAATTTAGTATAATATGGTGAAAATTTTAAGTAGCTAGGACTTGCCGTTGATGTTTGTAATTTTTTTATGACGGTGTTACGAATTTCTTCCGTAAAAAGTATGTTCTAAAATTTTTATATGAAGAAAGGTGCGGAACACAGTCAACAAAAAATTTTCAATAATCAACGGTAAGTGCCAGCTACCTTAAATTTGTACTTCAGTATACTAAAGTTTTGAATTAAAAAAATTCAGAAGTTTCATAATTTTTGAATAAAATATGAAATTTGGATTTAAATGATGTTTGTAAGTAATCGCTAAACTTTCATAAAAAAATAATAAGCTGAATGTCGCGTCCCAGTTCATATTTGGGTCACTGTACTATATTCAAATAAAGTAAAAATCATTGAAATCGGCCCAGTATTTTAAGACTTTTCGTATTAGAGAAAATTCTTTAAATTTTATCTACTTAACACAGTCCGACATGAAAATTTTCTCCGAGATAAGGCTAGCAGTTTCTTATAGATTTTAGGTCGCCAAATTAGTATGGGACCACCCTTAAGGTAGCGTTTTCTGATAAAAAGAAGATAAGAATTATCGAAAACGGTTCACATGATCCAAAGTTATATAGAAACATACGTAAAAAAATATATACATATTAAGTATAAGAGAGTTAAAGAGTGCAGACGTGTTTTGTTTGAGCTCCAGTTTCGCTTTAAACATTCGTGGAATTTCGTATTATTAAATAAATAGTTTGGTGTTTTTCGGTCGCCAGCGTGCTGACGGATTACCTGTTGCTGAACAAAAGCTCATCTGAACTAAGATTTTGTGCCTACGCTTAATTAGTTATTCTTTCTGCTCTATTGTTGGTGTAAACTTAAACTTGAAGGTATGCCATCCACTCCATCTGCTGGCGCTAAAAGACGCTTAAGCAAAAGTTCTCCTACATCGAAAACTGTAAAACTAGACGAGAGTGGTGCTCTTCCATCAATATTAAGAGTAACTCGTGAGCTTGAAGAAATAGTACAGCGGCAGTCCGACAAGCTAGAGTCTCTCTTCGATAGTATTTTATTTAAGGTAACGGAGGTTGAGAGGGCACTGAGTAAGAAGATTGATACTGAAGTTGCTGTGCTCTCTTCAAAAATAATAGAATCTGCTGAGCGGATTGCAGCTTTGGAAGCTAAACAACAGAGTTTTGAAACTGAAGTGCAGCGACTGAAAGCTGAAATTGCAAAGGCGGAAAACAAAAAATTCGCTCCCGATATCGCTGCTAATGCTATCGCATTTGGCATTCCATATACTGAGGGAGAAAATTTGAAGAGCGTATTTAATCGTATATGTCTATCCATCGATTTTCTTGTTCCCCAAGTACGGGATATTTTCCGCACTAAGCCGTCCAACAACAACCCTAACAGCGCAGTTGTGATAAAGTTTTTTTCCCCGCTTCATCGCAACCGAACTCTTCGTGCTTTTAGTGACTACAGAAAGCGACCTAAGTCTATAATTTCCCTTACTGCTGTTGGCCTTGAGGGAAAATTGTCGATATTCGAGAGCCTGGCTGCCGATACCAGGAAGACATTGCAGGAGGCTATATCATTAAGGAGAGAGGGGAAGCTGGCATCAGTATTTACGCTGCGCGGCGCTGTATATGTCAAAGTTGATAAAAATTTACCTGCGCAGAAAATTGATACGTGCACTGATCTGCATAATTTATGCTAACGGTCTACGTTTATTTTAATTTATTTTATATCTTGTTTCTTTACTCTTAGCTTAAGCATGTGTTTTAATATGTTTAATGTTGTAAAGGTGGTTCATCTCTTCGTTCTTTTCTCCTACACTGCATGTGTTTGTTCTTATTTTGAAGTTGCTTCTGTTTACTTGCTGTATGGTGGTTGGTGATGGTAAGATCAATAGCGTTGATGATAACAGTCTTGTTATGTTAAATGTGTTATGTAGACAA
>NW_023473586.1:0-3727 GCF_013731165.1 Rhagoletis pomonella
ACACAGTGTTACTCTGAGAAATGAGAAAGCAGACGAATGCGCAAGAAAGGGATCCAAGGTATGATTAGCCAGGAGAAGAGGACCAAAGCATATAGCCTCTCTTTCAAATGCGATTTTCGAGACTTGAGGAGATGAGCAGAAAGTGGACTCATCTGCACACATGCAATGTATCGCGCTCACTCTGTATTATGGCTTACTATTACGAATTCATGAGGCAAAACAGAAAAACAAAAACAATTATTCTTAAAACATTTGAGCGCCTAACTCTTTGCAAAGCACACTTGGAGAGTAAAAATGGACTTTGTTTTTAATTTGCTAACATTTAAATATTCATAAACATACACAACTGTAAATGCATGTAAAACGAGTTAAGAAATTGCTCACACTGGAGTTATAAAACTTAATCTTTTTCATAAAGAAAACAATTGCTACGCACATCAAAACTGCAAAAGTACAAGATACCAACAAAACGAAGCGTTGTGAAACGTATTCATAGGTTTACATTAGAACATACCCACTTATAGGCAAAAACAGGAAATTTTCTAATAGAATACATATTTGTTTGATTTGCCGAACCGAATGTTCCAAATGCCATTGAACTCAGGTACTATGTTTGGGCTTTAATTTATTGACATTTGGGTGGTATGTTAGGGTCATGAGACCAGCTGACTAAGTACTAGAATGGTGTTCTTGAGGCCAATGAACTTTGGAACAAAAAAAAAATTCTTTTTGACAAGATATGACAAAAAATTTAAAAACCGACCTCTAAGTTCGGCCGATATTTTTCGAACTTTGTTTTGGTACGGTGTGGAGCACATTAGAGTGATCCAAAAATAAGTAAAGTTGAAATTTTAATAATACCAAATTGTTCTCTTAACCATTTTTATACCCACTTGTGCTATGTAACTTTGTTCACTTAACGGTTGTTTGTAACAGGCAAAACGAATCGAGGTAGATATAGACAAATGTATACATAAATGATCAGAATGAAAAGAGAAATCGATTAAGCGTGACTATCTGTTCGTCCGTCCATCCTCGAGTAAAAATTGAGATATATTAACGAATCTTGTTACGTGCACTTCTTTCGGGTGTTGAAAATGGGCAAAATCAGACAATAACCACGCCTACCTCCCATATAACGGTAATTTAGAGAAATACGAAATCTTCGATAAATCAGTAAATTTTCAAGCAAATTTATCCAAATTGATGCTTGCAACAATTCTTCACCAAGAAATACGTTTGTGATAAAATTTTGGAAAATGGGCGTGGCACCGCCCACTTATGATCACATATATGTATCTCGGTAACCGTTCCACCAATTTGTTCCAAACTCGGTGTGGTTATTGTGCTTGCCACGTTAAAAATGATTGAAATCGGACTAAAATTATGGCCGTTTTTAATATAAGGGTAAATTTCAGAAATACTTGCAACTTCAATATTTCGAAATTTAAGGACGCTTACTTTTTTACTCAAAATTGATACACGGCTTTTAAAAAAATAATTCCACTCAAACGTTAGCCCCGACTGCGCTGTGGGTGGTCCATACGGAAGGTAAAATTTTCCATTACTCTTTCCAACATTGCACGAATTACGCTAGTAATGTTTGCTTTCAAGTTCTGTTTCATAGCTGGCTTATCGACGAAGATTTCTGACTTCACCTACACCCAAAGAAAAAAAAAATTGGAGGTGTGCCAATTGCAGGCAAAAAAGCAAGTTATCGTGGTGCGGTAGCACGCGTTATTTACGGTTATGTTCTGTATGCGTCCAACATATGAATATGTTTAGGCGCAACTGCTTACACCGGCCGCCTAAATGCCTGTTATGCACTGCTGCATGTGGAAGCACTTCCTTTATGCAATTTATGAAATTTTTGCAGATGCACTTCTCAACTGCCATATAATAAGATTTTCTTAAGTTATAACTTGATGGCACTTCAAAGATTGCTCGACCTAGTCTGATGCATCTTCCGCAAAATGCTTCCGGAGACTATCCACTACTTTTTGGACCAATAAATATTTGTTTTTAATGAAAACAAGAACATATTTACTGGTCTCCCCTCTAACTGAGTTAATCAGAATGAAATGATAGAAAAAATAAATGTCAGAGATTTTACTTTCGGGTGATAATAAATATTCAGACGTCCAGTTCTGTTTTAAGTGTTTCATTTAAAATTCAAAAACCAAGGCCTAGATAAATCAACTAATACATACATACATAAGTGTATGTAAATATGTAGGCATGTGCAATGGCACTTTTGTACATATCCCATTGCCCGTTATGTGTGACGAGAGATGTAAAAAATTTATTCAATTATGTAAAAGAAAATTTTTGGAAAATAAACTTTTCTTTAATGTGCTCTTGGCAAGTTATTCAACTGATGTTTGTGTTGATGTTTGAGATCAAATGTGGGTAGGTTAAATGGTAGAGCTGTTGCAGAAAATACAATTGCAAAAGGTAACTGAAAACTCCGACTTATCTAAGTGAATAAGAAATTCACGTAAACTTTTGCATGCGTAATTTCACTAAATCGACAACAATTATTATACACAAGTGTGCACGGAAAGCAACAAGAAATGTGAGTACATACATACATACGTTCATGAAGTCTACATGGAACTCATATGAACCAACTATAAAAGTATGTATTTGCATTCTGTGTAAAATTAATGTCGGAAAGCTGGAAAGGCCAGAGACGTATGTACATACATACAAATATTTACATACATACATATATGCAGATGAGCATATTTATATGCAAGTGAATGTTTACATATATGTAAATAGAATACGTAGCCATTAAGTGCATAGCAGCCAGCAGCAAACTAAATCTTTATGCAAACGCAAATAAGGAGCAATGCGAGATTGTAGGTGCGTAAAAGCAGAAAAGTGAATAGGAACTGTGAACAATGATGACGAAAATTTACATTTGAAAATTTAATAACCGGAAAACTGGTATGATTCGTAAACAAAATGCGAAGAGCAAGCAACACCTCCTTTGAGTGGTTGAATATGAACGAGATTGGCATGCTAAGGAGATGGAGGAGCACAAGTACATACATATACATATGCAGATATACCCACTTGTATTTGAAGAAAAAAGTTTCTGCTTTCTCTGAATTAATTTGCAAACTGTCATATTTAGCCTTTTCAATTTAAGTGAAGAATTGGTTTCCCAAAAAAATATTTTTAGGTTATTTGCATTTGAATGATTTGTAGGGCATATGAATTTTGATGAAGATTTTTGAACACATACCTTTGTTTGTTTGTAACTAGGGTGTGATTCAGATAAGAAGTTGAATTCTTATAAATTAGTTAAGGTACAGCGATTAGGCAATGGGAATGACTAGCACTAAGGCCACAGAGATCAATTTCTATTCTCCAGTATAACCACTCAATAACAAATTCACTACCCAACTGTCCGTATGTTGGAGCAGGAAAAACACATGCGTGTTTCTTCGGAAATGCTGATTTTTGAAATCTGAAATTTTTCGCTATAGCAATGTGCCTTTCGGTAGCTGAGGGTATACCAGACGTGGTTGCCCTACAAATTCGAAATATTAAAAATTACGGCCTCAATAAAAGTTTGTTTAGGGATGGATAATAATCATTATTTTGTAAATTTTAACCAAAAAAATCAAAAAGTTTTAATCGTTGTAAAACAGCTTTAACTATACTGATGTATTGGTATTCATCCGTTCTACCGTATTTTACAATAGTTTTTGTTTTT
>NW_023473587.1:0-3727 GCF_013731165.1 Rhagoletis pomonella
AACCAATTGGTGATCAAACTCCAACCAATAACTTATTATTTGCTATATGGCGATCCTGCCAGGCTCATAAAATAAATAAAAATTATTGGCTTTAAAAGGCGATACCGCCAGCCGAAAAATAATTAAAAATTTTTATAAAATAATTTATTCGACTCTACAAGGCGATATCGCCAGCCGTAGTTAAATAAAATAATTTATGTGGCTCATAGCGGCACCGCTAGCCGAAAAAAAAAAAAATAAAATCCAAATTTATGAGGATTGAAACCCAAAAATAGAAGACATCGACGACGCGCGACGACGAAGTGGAATATGGAAACACACTAAGGATATCAACCCAAGGATTGAACCCCAAAAATAGAAGACATCGACGACGCGCGACGACGAAGTGGAATATTGGTAATATGACTGGCAGCAAATATTAGTAATTTGGTAATATGACTGGCAGCAAATATTGATAATTTCGTGATATGACTGGCGGCAAATATTGGAAATTTGGAGACAAAACGGCAGCGTAAGGTAGAAAAAAAAAATTTTTTTTGAAATGATTAATAAATAAAAAGAATATAAACCTCTTAGAAAACTCTGGCACGCCTTATGGCCGCCATCTAAATAGCAGTAATTTGCTTAGGGGTAAAGGTTAAAAATTAATTATTGAAATTTTTTTTTCTCTCTTCTCTCTCTGTACAATAAAAATAATGCAAAGGATTTCGACCGAAGAGGAGTCTGATAAAAAATATCATAAAGAAATCAATAGACTTTTTCAAAAGTGTGTAGACACACTTATTGAAGGTACAAAACAGATCCTCGAGAGTCGCAAATCCGAAAAAATCGGACCTAAACCGATTAATATTGAAGAGTATAGGAAAAGAAACAAACTAAATAAAACAGAAGATATCCCAGAAATTCCTGCCCCACAAATTGTACATAGAAGAAAAAGGGCAGGAAGAAAAGTAAAAAGCCGAGTAGAATTAGCAAAGTTATATCAACAACTTAACTTTGCTAATAGCTCAGATAAAAGATTAAAATTACAAGAGGTAATTAAAAATGTTAAAACACAAATAAAGAATAAAAATTTTTTAAACAATAAATTTTTAAAGTAAATTTGAACGCTTATGTTAAAATTCATATACTTTTAATAACCTTTTTCTCATGGATAGTGCATTGCCCGATGATCTTGACTACGAGGCAATAAACAAAATTGTAGATGATCTAGAGTGTGAAAACTCAGAAACTCGTAGATCAAGATCACGAATTAGGGGAAGTAATAGATCCCATTTAAATCACTTAAAACAATTTTGGTTACGTATAGGTATGGGTAGGGAACCCACTATGGAAGACTTAGTATATCCTTCCACATTGGCAGAAGAAGTAAATAGATTAATAAGGAAAACATTCCCTGAAGAATATTAAAATTTGTACATTAAATGACGAGTTTATGAATAAATAAAAATAAAATATTAAAATCGAAATTTTATTTTCTTTCAAACATGACTTGGTGGAAAATTGCACTAAACGGAATATTAATAGGAATAACAGGTTATGAGGTAGGAAAAGAAACCTCAGGTGAAAAAACCTATGAAACTAAAGTAGTCAAATATGAACCACATTCTATTGTAGAAAACGCGGAAGAAGTTTCCGATAAGTGGTTGACTGCTTTTGCATGTGTAGCTACATGTTTAATTGTTGCAATTGCAATTTTGATAAAAAAAATTATATTAAAAATAAATTGAGACAATTAAACAATGTGCAACAACGCGTGTAACTTTCCCAATAGAAATGAATCAGTGGAAAGACATCCATGACACATTATTGGAAGAAAAAATTAAAGCTAATAAATCGTATAAGTGCATAAACAAAAGTGCTCCAATATCACCAGAAACCATAACAAAGCATCTGAATATAATTTTAGAAGCTCTAAATGGCATAAGGCAGGTGATCGAATCCGTAAATAACATACTCACCGAAGAACATCAAAGAGAAGCTTACCAATTTTTCTCCGCCGTACGAGATAAACTTGTATCTTCTCTAGCTAGACACAATCTAGAATTTGATGTACCAAATACAACAAAAGAAGAAATTCAAATAGATTTTGTACTACTTCTGTCTGAACGTGTTCCTAGCCGAACCAACTCACCTTCATTAACTCAAGCCACACCGGTGGAAGAACTTAAAATAGAAATACCGATAATACACGTCACAATGCCACAAACCGTAGTAGAATTTATCAAAACTGCTTCGTCAGTACTACCAGAGTTTGATGGTAAACCAGAAAATCTGCATAGCTTCCTAGATGCACTTGATATACTCGAGCAAATCAAGGATACACACGAGGCATTGGCCATTACCATGATAAAAACAAAGCTGAAAGGTACAGCAAGAAATTTTATCAGTAATGAGACCACAATCGCCCAAATAAGAACCAAATTACATACCGCAATAAAGGGAGAATCAGTGGAGGTTTTGACCGCTAAACTACTGAACATCCAACAGCGTAGCAAAACGGCTAACCAATACACAGCAGAGATTGAAAAAATCACAAGGTCGTTAGAAGGAGCATATATCTCTGATGGATTAAACCCAGACTTGGCCACAAGATATTCAACACAGGCAGCAGTTAAAGCCATGTGTAAAAACTGCTCTAATGACAAGGTTAAAATGATTATGCAAGCAGGTACGTTCACAACGATGAACGACGCAATATCGAAATTCACTAATAGTTGTACCGAAATCACTGGCAGCTCAAATACGATCTTAAATGTACGACAGCAAGGTCAGTACAGGAGTAATTTCCGTGGAGGCTACCGTAGTAACAACTATGGAAATTACCAAAATCGGAGATTCAGACCACAACCGAGATATAACAATAACTCGCGGTCGTACAACAACAATAATAACCGGAGAGGATCACAAGCCCAAAACGGCAATAGATCCTACAACCAGAACCGTAATGTGCGCGCCATAACCGCAACGGAAAACCAGGAAACTCCACTTCAAAATTAACAAAAAGAAAAATATGCGTACTTAATCTAAATTTAAACAGCTATATATCTACAAGAACATCATTAAACAATTCATACTCAAATTTTTTAATTGATACTGGAGCCGATATCTCCATAATTAAAAAACAGCAAATAAATAATAAAGAAAAAATAAATACTGAACAAATCACAGATTTGAAAGGCATTGGTCAGGGAATAACTAGCACTTTAGGCACAATCAAAGCAGATCTAAAAGGCGATGACCTTCTAATTTATCATAAATTTCATGTTGTAGAAGACAACTTTCCTATTCCATGTGATGGAATAATAGGCCTAGATTTCATAAAGAAATACAATTGTATTCTAGATTATGGAAACACAGAGGATAAACTAATCCTTAGACCATATGATTTCCCTCAAACAATAACAATGAATCTAACAAACTGTCTGTCCGTCAACACAATCACAATTCCAGCTAGATCGGAAGTTATTAGACAAATTAAAATAAATACAAACAACAAAAACATTTTCATACCACACCAACAACTATCCGATGGCATTTATATCGCAAATACCATTACAAATAACGAGCAATCTTTCGTTAGAATTATTAACACAACACATAACAACACAACTATTCAAAATTATAAAATTAATACTGAAAATTTAGATGATTATACACTAATTAAATCAACCACACACAGTAAAAGTTGCACAGATACAGAAAAATTAAAAAGATTAACCAAAAA
>NW_023473588.1:0-3727 GCF_013731165.1 Rhagoletis pomonella
AGCTAATCAGTTAAAAGTCCGTGAAATTAAAATCGTAAATCGAGCGCTACTAAGCCAAGTAATAAGTAGCTCGTCTTATTGCGGGCATATTCAAGCCTTTTGAGTTTCCTGGCGCGTTAATAGACCCAAATTGGACTTTCGTCCTCGTGGAAACACGTGCGGGACTGGGGGTATCCGTCTACGACCTTTCAAGGGAGTATAGTGCCTATTGGAACAAGTAAGAAAGTCTAAGTTCGGGCGGAGCCGAACATTAAATACCCGGCGCAAGTATTAAATATATGTTTTTTCACACTTCCGAAACCTTCCGCTAGATGGTAAGCCGAGGTGTATCAATTTTGAGTAAATTAGCGTCCTTCAATTTCGAAATATTGAAGTTTCAAGCATTTCTTAAATTTACCGTTATATGAGAATCGGCCGTTATTTTAGTCCGATTTCAATAATTTTCAACGTTTTGCTTACACGTGGCAAGTACAATAACCATACCGAGTTTGGTACAAATTGGTAGAACGGTTACCGATATACTTATATGTGATCATAAGTGGGCGGTGCCACGCCCATTTTCCAAAATTTTGCCATAAACGTATTTCTTGATAAAGAATTGTTGCAAGCATCAATTTTGAATAAATTAGCTTCAATATTTAATGATTTATCGAAGATTTTGTATTTCTCTAAATTACCGTTATATGGGATGTGGGCGTGGTTATTGTCCGATTTTAAAAAGTTTCGGCGGTTTTTTATGCTGTACCAAGGCCAACAACTGTGCCAAGTTTGGAAGAAATTGGTGCAGCGGTTACCAAGATATACACATGTAACCATAAGTGGGCGTGGCTACGCCCATTTTCCAAAAATTCACAATATTCTTATTTTTCGTCTAAAACTTATTATAAATATCAATTTTGAGTGAATAATTTCCAGTAGTTACTAAAATATCGCAGTTTTCGTATTTCTGAAAATTACCGTTATATGGGAAGTGGGCGTGGTTAAAGTCCGATTTCGCCCATTTTCAATACCAACCTACCTTGGATTAAGGGAAACCTACATACCAAATTTCGTTGAGATATCTCAATTTTTGCTCGAGTTATCGTGTACACGGACGGACGGACAGACGGACAGACAGACATGGCTTAATCGATTTCTTTTTTCATCCTGATCATTTATGTATACATTTGTCTATATCTATCTCGATTCGTTTTGGCTGTTACAAACAACCGTTATGTGAACAAAATTAATATACCCTTGTGCACAAGTGCGCTCGGGTATAAAAAACCTCATCTGCCACCTACTTTGGTTTGCATTCGCCGCCTTTAAGCCGCTTTACATCCAGCCGACAGGAATCCACCCGGACACATATTTCAACACCTAACTCAGCCTCAAATTTCGAGGAAACCCCGGCCGAGTCCATCATCAACAATAAAAAAAGGTTTTAGCTTAATTTGTGCTTATTCGAACACAGACCCTTTAGAAGTACTAGAAAAGCGGGAAAAAATCTATATCGTATTGTAAATATGTAAAAATTATGAATTTTCGTTAAATCGCATTATTTTAAGTCTAAACTGGTTAACTTACATCTAGCATAAAACTAAATCATAACGAAATCATTGAATTCACAAAAAAAAAGCTACTTTAAAACCACTACCTTTCTACATAAATAACTTAACCTCAACATAGAATGTGTTCTAAAACAGACATCAATCAATTGTATTTAATACATAAGTGCAGAAATAGGAAATACTGCCCAATTCAAAGTTACTTAATTTTCTAAAATACTTTATTTCTAAAACTACCCTAAAAATTATACTACTTATACTTAAAAACTAGACTAAAATTTAAAGTATTCAAGCAGTAAATCATGTGCATTAATTTGCCAATCAGCTGAAATGCCCATTCATTTTACCTTTAATATTCTTATTAGTTTCATTTCGTAAAGTACAAACGTGTATCACATATATTTCGCATACATCAATATATGTTAGTACGTATGTACAATCGAACTCAATTTTAACTTAATTATCAAGTTCTTTTTTTGAAGTCAAGTGGTACAGTTTCAGCTGATTTACCTCATCTCCTAGTACAGTTGGCACAAAGTCATTAGAAGCGCAATAATGATCATTTAGTTTTTCTCATCATAATTAATTAAGTCTGCACACAAATCATAGTTAGCAATGACAGTATTGCGTACTGTGATTAATTATTGAGAGATTAGACAAACCTACATCGCATCATTCTTCGATCGCTTTTCATACAAATTCTCTCTTCCAATCTCTATTAATAAGCATCGCTCTCTTATCAGATAACACAGTTCATTTGCAGGCGAACATAATTATGTACCTATGTTTAGACATGTTCTAAAATAGGTTATTTCTTAATGCAACGTTTGTCGCTTACATTTTCTTGTTGCAACATTATCTGATAAAATTCGAAGTTTTAACACCACTTGTTAATAGTTTATAGTAGGGTAGGGAAATTATACATACAAAAACAATTTGCAGCCCTCACCGTACATGCTGAGAAGGCCTTCGACGCATCGTGGGAGAGTGGAGTTCAACATTCAAAGTAAGTTGTTTTAATTACTCTTATCATTTTTTTCTTTTATTCTATTTGTTCAACATATGCATAGTTATATATTTGCACATACATAATTACTTACAGTCAAATATATAAGTACGCATATAACGCGCATACTCTTTTTTTTGGTTTTTTTTTTTGCTTTATTCGTTCATATAAGTTAATCACCGCATATGCCCGCGTATAAATGTATCTAAGTATGTAAATATTTTTAAACATAGGAATTCTCTTCCGCGCACTCTTATGTACATATATACGGAGATAAGCAATGCATTCCAGTTTTGCTCTCGCTCATCTCTAATATTTGGGTATTAAGTCTCCCATGCTCGCGCAGTATGCAAATGCTTGCTTATATATGTATGTATGTAGGTATATATAAATTAATGGTTTTAGGTTCATACCTATGTACGCCTGCATGTTCTCTTAACTTTTGCATATCACTAATATTCTTGTTTTAAATATTGCGCGCTCTCAAAGGTGCATACATAA
Source organism: Rhagoletis pomonella (assembly GCF_013731165.1). Taxonomy (NCBI): domain Eukaryota; kingdom Metazoa; phylum Arthropoda; class Insecta; order Diptera; family Tephritidae; genus Rhagoletis; species Rhagoletis pomonella. The sequence continues at coordinate 3,055 of NW_023473588.1, forward strand.
TTACATATCTACCTCCATATAAAATATTTTTGCGGGTCAATGACCTCTTTGAAATCAGTTATTGAGGTAGGTCAGCTTTCTTGATTTAGCTAAGTTCAGACTGCTAACGATATTTTTAGTTGTAAGGTTTTTCTCTATAATATCTGAATTAAAAATTTCAATAGTAAAGGGAAACAATAAAATTTATTGAAGTATATTAAATAGGAAAAAAAAAATAAAAGAGAGAAGAAAAGGAGAAGGAGAACATTGTCCGTAGGAGGAACATTCTTAACAAAGGGCTTTGACATTATTAGTATTATAAGTTTATAGGATAAGTACTTATGCTAGTCTTTAAGACAATATTTAGGTTAATTATTATTTGAATTCTGTTAATAAATGTATGGTAAAATGAATCGCTAATTTTATTACTATTTGCGGTCTGACGCCTTTGGGGGTGTAGGGAGGTCAAATGGGGCTTCAACACCAGCGAAGTAGCCAAGGTAGGGTGGGCAATGGAGCAGCCAACAAACGTTTCTCGATGTGCTGCTAGGTCATAGAGTCCTAGGCAGGTAGGTGTGCCGGTGTAACAGTGGTATATAGAAGGTTGTATGTAGATTCCAGTGTGCAAGGTAAATAATCTTGTTAGGCTATCGGCTAGGGAGAAGGTAGTTCGGCCCTGCGGCTGTGTTTTTTT
>NW_023473589.1:0-3727 GCF_013731165.1 Rhagoletis pomonella
CTATTTTAAAATAGAAAGAAAATCAGTTCATACAGATTCTAGAGATTTATGAGTGCGGACAAGTAAGTTTAAGCAGCCGCGTTTATAGCGTCAGCCGCATGCACCGCCCGCAACGTTCAAGGCGATAATAATTACGCGGCGCCCGTGTCAAAAACTTTTTTTCAATACTGTCAGAGTGCGAAGTACCAAATTTTTCTTTTTCGAGAACGAAAACAAGTATTTATACTACATTGTGTAAAATTTTGACTGTGATCTGAGGCCTAGAAGCTATAAAAAATCAAATTTGTTTAAATAATTGTTAATGAAAAAATTATAAATTTGCAAATATAATTTGGGAAAAATTTTATTCAGAAAGAGAAAAAGCTTATTAACTGTCAAAAAAAAATTCACTCAATTATAGCAAACAAGTCGGAAGTTATTAATTTTTCAATCGAAAGTTGCAAATATCATTATTATTCAAAATAAAAAAAACGGTGCGGTTTTTCGAGAAACGGTTCAAAGTGTTTTTTTGTAATGCTATGATGAACAAATTTTAGCAATAGTTGTCACTTTTCAGAAAATTACCAAAATTTCATGGGCTCATTTTACGTGGCCTGACTCATTATCAGTGTTACCGCGTATTACTGGTATTAACTTCGAGTTTTCATAAGTCTTTCTTATTTACTTAGTCTCTTTGGGGGTATTTTTAACAAATACTGTTGGGGTTTTAAGTAAAAATTTAATTTTAAAATAATTAATTTTTGGCTTGGAATGAACATTACTACAAATTATAAAATATACATGCTATCAACAAAAATAAAACTTGATGTGCTAGGAAGAAAGAAGCTTTATTTTAATTTAATGTATTGTTCCATTTCCTCATATCTGCAATATTAAGGTGACCAGAATTTTATAACATTCCAGGATGACAAATTCTCCACATTGAAAACACAAAAAAAAAATGTATATTAACAACAATTGAGCTTGAGGCCGTTTTTAATGAAAAACTTATTGTGGAAAAGCAACAATAATTAAAAAAAAAATGGTAGAAGTGATAGCTATTTCGGAAATCACCACATTTCCTCATCAGACTTATTTCATTAAGATTCGAACCGACGATCCCACTGACTCAGCCAGTTGTCTACGCACTGTGCTAAGTTCGCCTTGTAAATTATCGTTGCTTTTTTCCCACTTTTTCATTTGTTAAGCCAACATAATCAAGCGCAGCTATTCCGCTGCTATTCACACTTGATCATGTGGTTGTTGGTTTTGTTGGTTTTTGTTAACAATTCTATTTTTAGAATGTTTAACTTTTTAGGTGTGCTCGTCCTTAAGTTATTTGTTTGTTTGGTACTCATAAACCGCAACGGCTCTGCGAAATCGTATGAATAGGGATAAATCGATACAAGTAAATCCAAGCAGATACTCGATACTTTTCTCAATTTACCAAGTAGTTTTTTACTCGGTACTTTTTACTGCGATCCAAGTACATAGGTATCGAAAAAAAAAGTACTTGTATCGGAAGCGCCAAACTTATTATGCTTCAGCATCTTTTTTGAAAAGCAACCCATTAGAGGAATGGGAAGATATGCGCTCTACATTTCCGCAGCTATATAAGCAAGCCCGTCTATATATAACGGTTGTTGGGTCATCTGTCCCTTGCTAGAGGCTTTTCTAAAAAACAGGTACAACTATCAGCTATGTTCTAAAATTCGAAAATTTAAAATCGACTCGATTTCGATAATTTCTCGAGGGTTTTTAGCCCAAAAATTTACAAGTCTCGCATTAAAATGATTTATTTCATATCGCTGCTGCTTCTTTTACGGTTTTCAATTAGAATATTCACTCTTTTCATCAGATATAATTAAAAAATATTTGGCAAATCGAGTCGGTTGTATCAAAATCTCGCCTTTCAGGAAAATATTTGGAAAAGTTGATTTTTTTGGGGAAATATAACAAAAAAAGGAGTTATTTTCTCAAACTTATTTAAACTTATTTATATGAAAAAGCTTTATCTATTAATCTTGTAAAAATGTATTCTATTGTTTTTGTATAAAAAAAATATTAGAAGATAAATAATGCTGTAAAAATTCATATTTTTTGATCAAAAAAAATTCAGTAACTTTGAAAAATCTGCAAAATCTATGTACAAGTACTCGATACTTTACCGATACTGAGGGTATCGATACCTTGTTTGATACAAGTACAAGTTCTGATTTGAGTAATACCTTGATGGTATCGATTTATCCCTACGTATGAAATAACGAATTCACCTGCCTTCAAATGTATCTTCAAATTTTCGAAGAATGACCACTGCTCCTTGACTATAAAGTCATGGGTTCTCAAGTTTACCAATCCGGTACACATTTCTTCCACAAAATCGTTCGCACTTAAGATCAACGTTTTCAATGTGCACCTTTCAGACTGCAGCCAAGATTCAAATTTGACCTCCTTCCAAAATTCTCGGTCAAAAGACTTGATCAAATTCTCTTTGATGAACGTGGTTCCCGGGCAATTTGAGCATTCAACCATGTGGCAAGAAGTTGATGCATTAGGACACATTGTCAATTTAAGGCAATCACGGTAACTGTTTAAATCTTCGGGCGAAACATTTGTTAAATAATTCAAGTTGATTTCCTTCAACATCAGCTTCACATTTTCATGATAAATGCAAACGCATACTGTATGAGTTCCGCTGCTTCCTGCCAAAACACAATGTTTTGGCCTGAGCTGGGTAAATTTTGTGAATTCAATTTTAATATCCTTGTGTTCGGATTGAAAGCTCGCGAATAGCTCATTCAGGTTGCAGAGAATTATCATCTTCTGCATTTGAACCTTCTTACCGTCAATTCGTACAGACACCCAGTCTTTCATCCCTGTCATCAGGCAACTCATATCATCGCGCTGATAAAACTGAGTCACTAGAGCTTCAGTTTTGCACTCGAAAGGTTTTCCTTTCTTTGCGTTTGGGAGTGTGAGTATGCCATCCTGGCTTTTCTTTCAGATGTTCAAAACTCAGCCATTGTTTTTGCGCGACTCCATGTCGGTGGAGCAAGCGTGAGAAGTTGATTTTGTTCTGCTCTACTAGTTGAAGTTTTGTACTTTTCTTTTATTTGCTCAAGGACTTTTACTGCATCCATGTGGTATTGGTTTTGGCACTCATCCTTTGAACTCATACTTTCTTCAGTAAAGTTGGAACTATCGTAATCGGAAATTCGGTCATCATTCTCAGAATCATTATCGTTTCCATCTAGAATAACGTCTTCACAAGGCTCATTACTTTTCAAAGTCGGTAATTCAATTTGCTGAGCTCTTTCCTGCACGGTCCACAAATTCGCAACCGTTTTGATAGCGTAGTGAATTTTGATATTAAGCCGTCAGAAAGCCGTCGTGTATCTGAAGATACGTGTTTTTTTTTTTTTTGTTGAAGGGATTAAAGCAAAAAGAAGCAAAAATGTCTTTATAAAGCTTAGCCTTTTTATGAGCCATAGCCATTGAAAATATTAATTATGTAAATAACACACGTCTTTATTTTAATACTGTTTCTAAAAAACTGGTCTTCAGAATGGCTGCCTTCATAAACTATAGCTGATTTATTATAGCTACTTATAGGTTACGCGAGTAGGTATGAATATCTATTGAGAAAGGGTTTGGACGAATCTGCTGTGGTTAGGTACAACGCAAAATTTTAATCATCCTCAACTACCGAGAAATCCCATCTTCTTCAAACTTTTCAAATATTGTGCTA
>NW_023473590.1:0-3726 GCF_013731165.1 Rhagoletis pomonella
GAAAGCAATTTAAGTGAAAAATGATTTTAATTCTTTGAATTTTATATAGAAATTTACATAAAATAAAAAAATCATTTTCCATTTAAACTGCTGGCGAAACCGGCTGTTATCAATTTTCTTAGCGTTAACTTCGAAGTTACACACGTTTTCCTGATCTACTTTGTTTATATATGGGGTTTTCAGGCAAATTGCTAAAAATTCTAAAATATGTATACTGTTATGTCGCTGACTGTTGGGGTAAGGTTGGTTGGCATACAGGCATGCTCGCTAGCCCAGGCTTAGCTCGTCGGCGGGGAGGGTCGTCTCCAACCATCTTACCTGCAGCTGACACTAACAAAAATTTAAACATCATGCCTGGTTGTATTCCAAATACTAAGTCAAACAAAAGAGGAGGAGCTAAAGAATATAGAAAAAGGCCCGTCCTGGTCAGGTGGAGTCACCCACCCCTTCTACAATTTTTTTTCTGTAGCCTTGGACCCTGCCGTGACTCCAACAGTTGGCAGAGTCCCCTAAGCCTGACCGGTTTCCGTCTGTCTAGTGTCCAGTCATGTACTTGTCATCCTAGTCATTGCGTCGCGCCACCCATTTCCCCTCTTGTTGCAACCAGTGCAACACCCACACCAAACAACTACAAAATTAGCAAATCATTTTTTTTTTTTTTTTCTCTTACTGATTTACATGCTCTTTATTATAAAAAAACTTACAAACTCTAATACCCTACTATAAATCCAAGTCTTGCTACAGTTTAATATTTATAATAAAAACTATACCAACTAACCTTATCACTATATTTACAAATTCACCCTCTATATGAACATACGTATATTCCAATCCAACAATTTCCTTAACAAACTTCAATTCCTTCATGTAACTAATTATCAACAAGGATACTAAAAAAATCATACTGGTAATAATAACAAAAAATTCAACTTCAATAAAAAAAACTTCCGAATGACCTAATTCATATATGTACATAAGTGTTTATGAGGAATTCAGTAAATGTGCCAATAAAAAAAACGTGAAGCAAAAAAATAATACCAATAAATTAAAATGGTACACAAGATAAACATATAGGTGGTGAGACAAATCCCCCTATCAAGAATATTAAATTTAGCTTAGCGAGTTTCTAATGTTTCGCCCGTTGCTGTACTCAAATCCCAAAAAATCCTCCACCCGTATCTTCTCTTGCACATGCATTCTTATATTAATACAAGTGGCGAATATATATGTGCCTATGTATAACTAGGTGTGTATGTTTATATGCACATAAATATGTATATCGGTTTTAGTAGCTTTGTACATATGCTTACATTCTAGCACTTACCAATCTCACATGTGATGTAGGCGCCTGCATACCGGAGATGGTTAAGCTGAAAGAGAATTATGAGTATATGCAAAGAAACTTCCAACACCTAGCGAGAATAATTGCGTGGAAATATTTTTTTGGGGTTCACTGCGCATGGACATGGAATAATGAATTAGACTTTAGAACTCGCCCGTGATAATCGCCACGTTTCTAGCTGCCTCCCACATTATTTTTAAGTTAAAGAGAAAAAAACTTAACATACATATATATACCTAAATATATATGATCGGCCTAAGTCACTACTGGTTAATTAAAATCCATTAGCTGGACACAGAGCTGTGCGGAAACAAATTTATGAATATGGAAAAAACGACAGAGGCTCAATGTGCCTCCAGAAATAGTGTTCATGTGAATTCGCTTATTACGTGCCGTAAAGTTACACGGTGATTCGGGATCAACGCATACAGGTACCAGTGGTGGAATTAGTTTATAAGTTAAAATTCTTGTGCATCGGGCAAATAGTAAAAATAAAAAAATTTACATAAAAAAAATCCAAAAGTTAGGTTAGGTTCATTGGGGGAAAAAAAATGACTGTTCCAACCTAGTGTATACAAGCAAAAATATTTGGAAGATAGTGGTGGTGGAAAGTGGTCGGCGTGGTGAGTTAGTCCGTTTTCTTGGATCTGCTCAATCCGCGGAGAGCCGTGACATGAGCGCGTGGAAGTGCTGGCTTACGTGTTTCCCGTGTGAAGTCCGGTGCTCTATGTATGTATGTATGTATGTCTTTTCCCTCTCCTTGTCTCCTTATTTCAGCTTACAAACTTTGTGGATTATAAATTTTAATCTTCCTTATGTACTCGCGGTCATCAACCTTTGCAATGGTGATCAGCTGTGTCGTTCTTGCTGTGGTTGTACTGCTTGGTCGTAGAAGGGCATAAGTCGGCAATTGCAAAGTCTGGGCCCCTTGGGTCTTCCTTCCAGATGATAATCTGTAAAATTAACCTCCCTTAGCCAATTTGATCGTTGTTGTTGTTACTCAATTTTGGTTATTCGTACGTAATTTTTATGTTTGTTAGATGTACATATATGTATGTATGCATGTTATTGTGGTCATGAAGGCTTATGTTTTTATATATGTATGTACTCAGGCATTTACACATATATGTATGTATATATGTATATGCATCCGCGGGCACAGATACTTTTAATTAGGTTAACTTGGGTATTATTTTATTTATTTGTTTTAGTAATTCAAGTCTTGTAATTATTATTACCTTGTTTTATTGTGATTAATTGAATTTACTCTGACTTAAATGTATTTAATTTTAATTTAATTTATTTTACTTTAACTCAGTTTTTAGCCAATTTTAACTCAATTCAGTTTAATTTAACTTAATTTCATCTAGTTCAATTTTTATTTTATTCTGATTTTCAATTTAAAGTAGTTTAATTTCATTTTATTTTATTGTTCAGCACTTCTGTTAACTTTATTTCGACCACCTTTTTCTTTTATTTCACACCACTTTTATTTAATTTATATCGTTTAACCAAAAGTTAAAAATTTCTACGCATATGCAGTTAAATCCTTGCAACCACTCACCTCAATTAGCAGGACTTTAAACGGACTCTTATCAAAATCCCGTATAAGATTCCGTTTAAGCGGGAATAAAAACTATATAAAAGAAATTTACTAACTTCACAAACTCTTTTAAAACACAGCCAAATGCTTCAATGTCGACTTTCAGTCTGACTTTCTGTTACAGCTAATTTGGTGATCGTGCCCCGATGCATTTGCATGCAGAAAATTCCTCCAACTTTCACTCATACTTACAACCACAAACATACCTTTCTCTGCGACACATCGTTACATGTACATTCACACACACAACCACAACAATGAGTTCGCCTTTTCACACATGTTGCGCAACATGTTTAGCAACCCGGTTGCGGAACAAACCAAATGTTGGCGGGATAGATTTGCCACCGATGTTGATGCAACGTGAGAGGCTGCCGTTACAATACATGTCACCAATAAAAAAATCTCGACGTGCTAGAAAAAACCAAAGATGTATTTTAATTTCGCAGACCTCTGTTATCTTCGCAGCGTTATCCATTGCTTAAGTGATCTTTATTGCTTAAGTGATCTTTATTGCTTAAGTGATCTTTAAATATCTAGTTAGCTAACTTATTACACCACAAGCTGTAATTAACCAAATTATCGTCGTCTAATTATACTTTATGAGAAGCTGTACTTAATGGAAGATTTGCCATTGCCGGCCGAGGGCCGACCGCTATTAGAATATACTTTTTTGTTATTATTATTTATTTCTTTATTTGCTGTTGGTCGAAAGCTCGGCTTGAACCCAGGTCTTGCGGAATGGTAGCGCGCACTGCTAACCACTACACCACAGGTGGCTGAG
>NW_023473591.1:0-3725 GCF_013731165.1 Rhagoletis pomonella
CCCTCATCCACAAATTTTCAAAGTGAAACTTTCTTAAACCTATTTTTTTTACGCCTTCGTGTACACATTTTTAGACTACAACCAACCTCGCCTGACACCCATATTGTGATACGTATTCCAGTTACCTAACTCCCATGTTCATGTTCAATTGAATTTTTTAAACTGATGGCAACCCTCCCACATGTTGCTTAGAAATAAATCCTTTTCAACACCATTTGGATTGATACCCATATTGAAGTAATTAATTCAACTAAATTGAATTAATGTTTTAATATTTACCGGATAGCAAACTAACATAATTTAAACCTTCTCCCAATTCTCAAATTCTCAGAATTTCATCAAAATCGGTCCAGAGGTTTTTGAGTAAATGAGTTACACCACTTTTGCAACTTTACTTTATATAAATACGTATAAGATTTACTCACTTCTCATTGAAAATCTTTAAAGCTATAAATAATGTTGTATGGGCGGTCAGGTGCGCGTGGCCCGATGGTCCACAATTTGGTCATATTCTTATAAATGCCATGGCGATTGACTTCGCCAAATTTCAACTTCGAAGCTGAATTAGTTCATTTATGCCAGACAAATTGAATTAGGCCAAGTGTGTACTGGTGAAAGGAGTAAAACTTAAATGCAAAATTTAACAAAAATTAAAATTTAAATTAAATAATTTCGTGAAATCGGGTAAGTGTACCAATTCTATTAAGAAAAATGTGGGACGTAAATAATATTCGTCTTGAAATAAACGTCCCGAGAGACGAAAAATAAATAAAAAGCCAATATAATTATTATGAGAAGACGTAAATCATATTCGTCTTGAAATAAACGTCCCGAGAGACGAAAAAAAATAAAAGCCCATATAATTATTATAAGAAGAAGTAAATAATATTCGCCTTGAAATGAACGTCCCGAGAGACGAAAAAGATAAAAAAGCCCATATAATTATTATGAGAAGACGTAAATCATATTCGTCTTGAAATAAACGTCCCGAGAGACGAAAAAAAATAAAAAGCCCATATAATTATTATTAGAAGACGTAAATGGTATTCGTCTTGAAATAAACGTCCCGAGAGACGAAAAAAATAAAAAGCCCATATAATTATTATAAGAAGACGTAAATAATATTCGTCTTGAAATAAAAGTCCCTGGAGACGAGAAAAATAAAAAAGCCCATATAATTATTATGAGAAGACGTAAATAATATTCGTCTTGAAATAGACGTCCCGAGAGACGAAAATAAATAAAAAGCCCATATAATTATTATGAGAAGACGTAAATAATATTCGTCTTGAAATAATCGTCCCGCGAGACGAAAAAAGATATTTCTCGTAAATAATTATTATACAAGGACGAAAAAAATGTACCTTAAAATAAGGCGACGGTTTTGATCGTGAATATTAGGATAATAATTATTTTCGGTCTCTGTATTTAATAGATTTAAATTTAAGTTGCTCTTGTTACCGATCAATGCCATGCTAAATAGTACAAAGGTACATTATTACCTGCTCCTGACATTATTTTATGTTACCTACCGGAATTAGTGATAGTAGATTTTGTGAAATTGGACCCTCGAACATTGTGTTATTAATACTATTACCGAGAACATGCAGTACGAATATGCGGATATTCACCTAATTTACGGTAAAGCTTGCTGTAATGCCAGAGCTGCTCAAAGACTCTATGCAGAGCGATACCCCAATCGTAGGCATCCGGGTCATGAAGTATTCGCCCGGACCCACAGAGAAATATATGAAGGTAAGTGATTTTTACACCTTTCTTGTTTGCTTTGCTTTTGACTATCATTTTTCACTTTTTTAAGGTCGCATACCTGGAAGGCATGGCGGCGAAACAGGACGTCCTACAACGGTAGATGTTGAAGTTGTGTTAGATGAAGTGGAACTAGGTCCATCGACTTCAGTGAGAATGATGGAAAGACAGACGGGAATACCAAAAACTACAGTTCACAAAGCTTTAAAACACCTTACCTACCACATTCAACGTGTTCAGATTCTACAAGAGAGAGATTACCTGTTGAGGGTTAAATTTTGCAGTGAAATGTTGCGAATGCATGAATCAAACCCCATCTTTTTTAATAAAATAATTTGGAGCGATGAATCATCATACAAACGTGACGGTTATTTTAATTTACATAACCTTCACAGTTGGCAGATAGACAATGCTCACGAAATGAGAGAAGATCGTTCGCAGTACCGGTACAAAATAAATTTATGGTGCGGTATTTTTAATTGTCAGATATTGGGACCTGTGAAACTGGCGCCAACGCTCAACTCTCACAGTTATTTAGAGTTCCTTCAGGAACGGCTTCCAACTCATTTAGAAGATGTACCCTTAAACCTGCAGCGAAGACTATGACTGCAAAATGACGGGTGCCATGCTCACTACGGGCGTGAAAAAAGAGCTCAGTTAGACGAAACTTATCCTCGCCGATGGATTGGACAATACGGGCCAATCACGTGGCCCGCCAGACCTGAATCCATTAGATTTTTTCTACTGGGGCTGTCTTAAGGACAAAATTTATTCAAAAACAATTCAAAACGAAGAGCATTTGCGGGAACAAATAAATGGAGCTGCTGCTGAGATAGCCCAATTGAGTTTGAGCTTGTATTAGAGTAGAAGGTCGCCAATTTGAGCATATTTTATCAATAAATGAATAAATTTTTCTTCAAACAACTCATGTATATTTTATTTCACGTGAACCCATCCTTCACAAAAAATATTGATAGATATAGCATTTATTATAGACTCTAGTCCGAATTCCGGTAAGTAACATAAAACAATGTCAGGAGCAGGTAATAATGTACCTTTGTACTATTTAGCATGTCATTGGTCGGTAACAAGAGCAACTTAAATTTAAATATATTAAATACATTCTAGCGTGTCTCAGTCCTTTACCCACAAAAGTGGGTAATTTTTTTTTTCTATTAGAAGCAGTAAGATTGGCACCTTTCTGAAATCTTTATTAAATGAGCAATTTTTTTATGTAATGTCAGTACATTTTTTTTTTCACCAGAGATAGTCGAAGTTGTGGAACAAAATATCAAAAAGTTAAAAATCCCAAAATAGTCCTAATCTTATGACGGTTCCTTAATATATTTTAACTACATTGGATTTGAGTATGGAGAAGCAACTATCTGGAAGTACTTTACATAAAAAGTTACTAAGTATAGTCTGGTTTATAGACGCAGTTAAAGAAAATACTTGAAAAGGCAAGATTTTTTTTTAAATTAAAAAAAAAATGTAAATATTTCAAAAACGGTAACACTTTTACCTGAAAATATTTTGTTTATCACTTTATTCGGTTTACAACCATACAAAAATATAATTTGAGCAAAATTCGAAATTATACAAGAGTTATTGTTGATAACTTTGTTTTGATGAATTCAGTATTTATTTATTATCCTCTGATTCGTGGCATGTATCTTGTTGATTTTTTTCACGATAATAGTTAATTAGACACACTTTACCCAGATTGTTTCAATTAAAAAAAAAAATCATTATTTTGTATAAAATTTTTAATTTTTATAAAAAATTTGTATAAACAAATGGAAAAATTTATTAATTCACGATCAAATTTTTTAATCGTTTACATTGAATATCAATCCTTATTCTATAATACATTATTTAAAAAAAAAAACGCGGAAACTTGCATGGAGTCGCTAGTTATTAATTTTTTTCGCTCCTGCCACGGGTGCTTTGCTTTCATG
>NW_023473592.1:0-3725 GCF_013731165.1 Rhagoletis pomonella
GAAAAATTTTACTAGCATTTTCGTTTCATTTGTGACAACAAAGCGAATATGTCGAAGTCTATTGGCAGTCCGCTACATTAGTCGCAAAATGGTTCTTCGAACACGCGGTCGCTGTTATTCGCAATTTGTCTGTCGAAAAATCGTTCCTCGTTCGAGTGAATTGCAATGCATTTCTTTTATTGATTTGAGTGAAAATTGTTTGATGATATTATTTCGTGATTGACCGTTTTGTGACTGATCTGCCGACAAAAGCTGCTGACTGGCCACTAAAACTTAAAATCGAAAGAAATAGTCTACCGCATCGATAGTGACCAACCAAAAAGTTGCCTGCTTAAAATGAAATAATATTTTAATGTTAAAAAAATACTTATTTAATGTGTAAGTATGATAAAAGGGCTTACGCTCTATTGAGAATGCAATAAATAACAAGTAATTTTTAAGAAAAAACAAAACCGACTTCTCTTCATGATCCATCGTTCGAATTTAAACCAAATTAGAATTGGACCACCTGTGAGGTAACACCTTAAAAGAATAATTATAGAAATCGGTTAACGTGGTACAATATATGCGGTAACATACATAAAAACAATATATATATTCCGAAGAATGTTTACCCTCCTCCTTTTTGTGAAGTCGGTTAAAGAATATAGTATTTTTCTATAAAAAGTGTGTGCTTCTCTTACATGCATCACTGGCAACATAATACAAATATTTCAATGAGAATAACTGGATTTCATTTCGTTCCGTTCCTCTCACGTTTGAGAAAAAGTTGAGAATTCAATATTTCTCCATTTGAAAATAAAAGAAAATTCCATATTAAAACTGTGCTTTTGGTTAAAAAACGCTATCAACGCTTTTTTTACCTCCCTTTTATTAGCTCGGGATGTAACTATGTAATATTGATGCGCCTAAAAGATGCAGCGATTTCTATTCTCAAGTTTCATACCTGATGACAGTACGAATGGAAATTATAATAGCGAGGTTTTAGTTTTTAAACTATAATTTTATTTGAGATGCATTTGAGAAGTAACGATTGAGATTTGAGAAAAAGAATTGATTCTCAAATGCATTTAAAATTGAGATTTAGCAAAAATGTTTATTGGGTAAAAACATATGTACGTATATATGTTTATGTGTAGATTAGGCGTTTATATTGAAAATGGCATAAGTCATTTCATGGTATCTGACTTCAGTGATCATTTGCCGATATCTGAACGAGTCTGTTATTCGATCAACTTTATCAGCTAAAGGTAAGACATGTGTTTATTAGTTTATGGCGGTACAGCGATTTACAGATAAACTTAGTTAAAAGTAACCAACCACTTAAGCACAAGAGATGGATATGACTTATGCTACTTTCAAAATTAACGGCTCTTACGTAGGTATGTACGCCGAAAAAAAAAAGATGCTGCGAAAGCGCAAAGCGGATATTGTTTTATTTCCGATGAGTAGCTAAAATCAAATGAAATCCAAATTGCATAGCATACAAGGGTTTGATTCGTCTTGGCAACATCAAGGCGAACTATGCACTGCAAAAACAAAAAAAAAACAGACACATTCGCAAACAATATGAACCATCGCCAAGTCTACATGTAATGCGATCTTCGGAAGTTGACTTAAAAGTTACTCCGGCCAAAGGCGCTTAGTTATTGTTTTCCTACAAAATGAAATGTCTTACAATTTATACGTCGCCTCAAACTAGGTACACCCAAACAACCACCATCCCCATACTACCATTATCTTCATCTTCTCGGGCTTTATTTACTTGCAAATATTTATGTAAGTGTGTATTTATGCATTGAAGCAAGTACATGATAAAGGCAGGTTGCAAGTTCAACTCAAGTTTCTTCGTATCTTTGCGTTTGTTGCCGACATTATACAACTTCAAGCTACTATCCGTGCTTCTCTAAAACGTTCTTGTTTTTGTGGTATGTTATGTCCGACGAGGCGTGAAATTGTATTTAACTTTTTGTATACATTTGAGGCTTTTATAAGTTGCTTTTGCTGGTTGGCAACCAGCAAAAGCAACTTATAAAAGCCTCAAATGTATACAAAAAGTTAAATACAATTTCACGCCTCGTCGGACATAACATACCACAAAAACAAGAACGTTTTAGAGAAGCACGGATAGTAGCTTGAAGTTGTATAATGTCGGCAACAAACGCAAAGATACGAAGAAACTTGAGTTGAACTTGCAACCTGCCTTTATCATGTACTTGCTTCAATGCATAAATACACACTTACATAAATATTTGCAAGTAAATAAAGCCCGAGAAGATGAAGATAATGGTAGTATGGGGATGGTGGTTGTTTGGGTGTACCTAGTTTGAGGCGACGTATAAATTGTAAGACATTTCATTTTGTAGGAAAACAATAACTAAGCGCCTTTGGCCGGAGTAACTTTTAAGTCAACTTCCGAAGATCGCATTACATGTAGACTTGGCGATGGTTCATATTGTTTGCGAATGTGTCTGTTTTTTTTTTGTTTTTGCAGTGCATAGTTCGCCTTGATGTTGCCAAGACGAATCAAACCCTTGTATGCTATGCAATTTGGATTTCATTTGATTTTAGCTACTCATCGGAAATAAAACAATATCCGCTTTGCGCTTTCGCAGCATCTTTTTTTTTTCGGCGTACATACCTACGTAAGAGCCGTTAATTTTGAAAGTAGCATAAGTCATATCCATCTCTTGTGCTTAAGTGGTTGGTTACTTTTAACTAAGTTTATCTGTAAATCGCTGTACCGCCATAAACTAATAAACACATGTCTTACCTTTAGCTGATAAAGTTGATCGAATAACAGACTCGTTCAGATATCGGCAAATGATCACTGAAGTCAGATACCATGAAATGACTTATGCCATTTTCAATATAAACGCCTAATCTACACATAAACATATATACGTACATATGTTTTTACCCAATAAACATTTTTGCTAAATCTCAATTTTAAATGCATTTGAGAATCAATTCTTTTTCTCAAATCTCAATCGTTACTTCTCAAATGCATCTCAAATAAAATTATAGTTTAAAAACTAAAACCTCGCTATTATAATTTCCATTCGTACTGTCATCAGGTATGAAACTTGAGAATAGAAATCGCTGCATCTTTTAGGCGCATCAATATTACATAGTTACATCCCGAGCTAATAAAAGGGAGGTAAAAAAAGCGTTGATAGCGTTTTTTAACCAAAAGCACAGTTTTAATATGGAATTTTCTTTTATTTTCAAATGGAGAAATATTGAATTCTCAACTTTTTCTCAAACGTGAGAGGAACGGAACGAAATGAAATCCAGTTATTCTCATTGAAATATTTGTATTATGTTGCCAGTGATGCATGTAAGAGAAGCACACACTTTTTATAGAAAAATACTATATTCTTTAACCGACTTCACAAAAAGGAGGAGGGTAAACATTCTTCGGAATATATATATTGTTTTTATGTATGTTACCGCATATATTGTACCACGTTAACCGATTTCTATAATTATTCTTTTAAGGTGTTACCTCACAGGTGGTCCAATTCTAATTTGGTTTAAATTCGAACGATGGATCATGAAGAGAAGTCGGTTTTGTTTTTTCTTAAAAATTACTTGTTATTTATTGCATTCTCAATAGAGCGTAAGCCCTTTTATCATACTTACACATTAAATAAGTATTTTTTTAACATTAAAATATTATTTCATTTTAAGCAGGCAACTTTTTGGTTGGTCACTATCGATGC
>NW_023473593.1:0-3725 GCF_013731165.1 Rhagoletis pomonella
TGAGTAAATAATGTAAAATTTGGTACTTATGACTTTTACTATTCCCTCTCTAAGTCAAACCGGTTTTTTTACCAACTGTCACCATGACTTTTTTCTACCTGCCTGTCGAAACACTGTGCGCCGTGTTGAAAAAATCGTTCAATGTTATAATGAATTAAACAGTGTATAATTATATAGCAAACATCTTAAAACAAATATTTAGCAACGTGGTATTAGTATAAAATATTTTAGTTACTTTATCACATCAGTAATACAAAATAGAATAAATTTGTTTGCAACTGCCACCTAACAAAGCGGTGTTAAATTTAATACAAGCGGCGTAAGTCTTTACGATCAGCTGTTTAGGCTAAGCCTACCACGTTGAGTTCAGGTAGCGTAAAAATTTTCTGCTTGAAAAAATTTAGGAAAGTTGCCAACTGTTGAGCTGAGCGGAACTACTCAACTGTGCGTTTCTAAGACAAACATTCAACAGTTTAACAACACCTACGTCTTAGAAACGCGCCCAATGCTAAATCAGGACAGAACAGAACTGAGCCTTTATGTTGCTTTATGAATGACAGCAAACGATATTGCAAACACTCTTTATTACAAATTTCTTGATTTATGGAACCCTTGGTCATGATTTTTTTGCTCTCGTGCCACACTGGCAAATGGCTTGCCACACCAAGTATTTATTAGGGCAAAAAAATAACAAAAAACAAGGAACTTGTCCATTATTTTTAGCTTGAAGGCATCTTGGACTCCATTTGTCTTCGTTGCATTATAAAATTCAGCGCCCCGAATCTGCTTAAAGGCTGCTTCGAGGTATGTTTCCTCGTTCACACATACTTTTTCATGCTTTTTGCACAAAATTTTCTCCGAAAGCTTACACTTCGCCGCACACGTTTTGAAGAGTACGTAGAAGTTACAAAAAGTAGATACGCGAAATTAACAACCACACCATACCCTTTTTATTTACAGTTAGTTGTACGCAACTGATGAGTAAACACAATTGACTAGTTTTTTTCGTTAACATTCTTTAAACTATAATGACCGACTACATACTATTCATTTAGTGTAGGGATGCACAGCAGAGGTGCACGCAGGCGACATCGCACAGTGGCAAATTTTTGAAAAACCCTGGCTAAAAGTCCAGAAAAAAATTGGTGCATTCGTATGCATAACCATCTTATATTGTTAGGAGGGCTCTATTGCGTATCGTTATGAGACAACAAGTCCATTCTCTTAAGGTATTTAGTGTTACAGGAGATCGAAGTGGCTGTTGCTAGCAATTCGCTCTAAACTTTTCGTAAATTAGAGTTTTCGTCGTTGTTAAAATCGTGGTATTATCCTTAAAAAAAATAACAGTTTTCAAGTATCCGCTCATGGACATTGTAATCTAGAGTATGTAAAACACGGTTTTTCATTGTCACGCCATCTAAAAACTGACGTAAGACGTAGATATTCACGGATTGATTTTTTTGTTTACTCATTATGATGGGTTAGGAAAATAGTTACGAGAGTGGTCGAGATGGGCGGTCTAAATTTCTTTTTCATATATATTGAAGTTTTCCCATCCACCTTGGTTAAAACCACCTGCCACAAGCCGCCACTGTAGTTTGGACATCAGTTTTTATACGCGATTCTTAATTTTTTTGTGTTTAAAAGATTTGAATTATGTAAAAAATTATTTCTGTCAAGATTTTGATGTTTTAGAGATTGGATGTTTTTAGAATTTAAACGATGTCAGAAAGTACTACTATATAAGAGTGCTCATACATGGGCACCCCTGCCAATTGGGCAACTTTCCGAAGAAGCCCAAGAGTCAAGGAATAAGGATATTAAAAAATATCGGCTGCTTGTATCCTCGGACCCTGTCATTTCAAGTTTACGTTTAAACCCACCAAAACAAAATCATAAACTGTCGTCAGATGCCATTAAATTATTATCAACTGTTGTAAATTCGGATGCGGAATTGCCATCAGAAAATATAGATATGAGCTTGGATACTTCAGATGATCTTAAAAATATATTCCTGTACTAACAAATATGTATGTTGTTGTTGTTGTTGTAGCGGCTACAACAACCCCGCCCAGATCGGCTGATATCTCAGTCGTTGCCGTCGAGTTCCACTAACGGCAGCCCAAGAAGCGTGCAGCCTCTATGGGGTCGGTCCACATGGACGACGCCGTTAGGGTTGTGGGGTTTTCCGGGCATGCGAAGAGATGTTTCCAGTCGTGAGGGGTCTCTCCACATGCCGGACATTTGTTCGGCACTTCCGCATTTAGCCTACTCAGGTAGGAGTTTAGCCTGCTGCAGTAGCCAAAGCGAAGTTGGGCTATTGTTGTTCTGGTCTCCCGAGGCAGATGGAGCTCCGTCGCGTCAATGTCCGGAGTTTGTGTGCCTAGAACGGCATTCACAGGTCTAAAGTCTACATAACTCGAGACTGCGTCCCTGTGATTGCCGTTCAGTGCCTGTCTGTAAGCTGACGGGTCCAGAGGCTGCTTAATGAACCTCTGGACTTCGTCCATATAGATGCCTCCTGACGTGCCTCGGCGAGGGCTCCTCTGCAAGCAGCTGTCTAATTGGGTGGCCACATCTGTGGCTCCCAACCAGAAACTGCTTGCAGAGAGAGCATCATGTTGTGCTCCCTAATAGGGAGCATTTCCGCCTCATCGTGGAGGTGGTATTCTGGTGACATCAGGAGGCATCCGGTCGCTGTCTTAAGTGCTGTGTTTTGTACCGTGTGTAGCTTCATCCACTGCGTCCTACTAGTCCCCGGCGACCACACTGGTGCTGCGTAGTTTAAAACCGGCCGGGCTATTGCCTTGTATGTTGCCAGCAACGTTTCTTTGTCTGTGCCCCAAGTACTGCCGGCTAGCGACTTGAGGACCTTGTTGCGGCTCTGTACTTTATTGACAATAGCGGTTGCGTGCGCAGAGGAGAGCAGGCTGTCGAATGTTACTCCGAGTATTTTAGGACTATTCACCGTCGGAATTGGTGTATCATCGACGTGAATTCCCAGCGGTAGCCTGACCTCCGTCGTCCAGGTTGTGAACAGGGTCGCAGAGGATTTCGTAGGGGAGACGGCTAGACACTTTGCAGTGAAGAAGCGAGAAAGTTCAGAGAGATACCCGTTTACTTTCGAACATAGGTCATCAATTCCATTCGCAGTCGCCATGATCGAGCAATCGTCGGCGTAAGAGACAATCGAGACTCCCTCTGGTGGTTGAGGGAGCTTTGAAATGTAAAAGTTAAACATTAGCGGGGAAAGGACACCACCCTGTGGAACCCCCTGTTTTATTTTTCTAAGTTTGCTCGATTTGTCTCTAAACATTACCGACGAGTGTCGACCACTCAGATAATTTGCGCGACCACCGTTTGAGCCTCTGTGGGAGAGAGGAAGCCTCTATATCTTCTAGTAGCGTGGAATGGCTGACAGTGTCAAAATCCTTTGACAGGTCCAACGCTACTAGAATCGTTCTCTCACAGGGACGTTTATGGTTAAGGCCACGAGTTATCTGAGTTATGGCGTTAAGTGCTGTTGTTGTACTGTGCACTTTACGGACACCATGCTGATGCTTCGCTGGGGTCAAGTGGTTTGTGAAATACGGGAGCAGCAAGGCCTCGAGTGTCTTCGCTACCGGGGAAAGGAGTGTTATCCGCCGATAAGAATCTCCTATGTTGGCAGGTTTCCCCGGTTTGAGCAGTGGGGCCACTCTCCCCACCTTCCAGATGTCTGGGAT
>NW_023473594.1:0-3725 GCF_013731165.1 Rhagoletis pomonella
TGGTCGCTACTACATCAATGTGAGCGTAGAAGGTATGAGCGTACGGGCACTATTGGACACCGGCGCAACGCTCACCTACATTGACGAGTCCATACGTCAACACCTGGAAGAGAGGAAAATCCAGCATCGACCCAATCACCGAAATGTACAACTGGCCGATCAAACATGCGTCTCCAGCTTGTACACTTATCCAGTAAGGATAATGTACAACAAGCGAGCCACAACCACCCTGGCTTCGGCACTCCCAAATCTTGCCGAACGCATGATCCTGGGGATGGATTTCCTTAGGGACAGAGAGGCCATCCTTACCCTGGACGGACAACCACTGCCCGCACCCACCCCGCGAACAACGGATGCACCCGCCCAGCTATACACATTAACCGAGAGAGAACATCTGAACGGAGAACAGAATAAGCAGCTGGCCGAATTCCTGGCACACCACCAGCAGACCTTCAGTGGGATTAACGGACCAAGCACCGCCGCTGAGCATGTGATCACCCTTAAGCATAACCGGCCGCTGAAACAGCGTTACTACCCCCGCAATCCAGCCATGCAACAGGTGATCAATGCTGAAGTCGATGAGTTACTGGCGGCTAAGCGGATCGAACCATCAAAGAGCGCGTACAGCTCGCCGATCGTCCTGGTTCGTAAGAAGCAAGGAAGTTGGAGGATGTGCATAGACTACCGCCAGCTCAACGCCGCCAGCGAACAAGACGCATACCCGCTGCCCCAGATTGGAGCGATCCTCGACCAGCTCAGAGAAGCGAAGTACATATCCACGATTGATTTGAAGAATGGGTACTGGCAGATACCCCTAGCCAAAGGATCACGGCCGTACACCGCCTTCACCGTCCCAGGGAGAGGGCTGTTCCAGTGGAGAGTCATGCCGTTCGGGTTACACTCCGCGCCAGCGACATTCCAGCGCGCTCTCGACGCGATCCTCGGCCCCGAGCTACAGCCCAGCCGAAAGTATTCGCGTATCTAGACGACATAATCATCCTGGGAGACACCTTCGAGGAACATATGAGCAATCTACGCGAAGTGTTCGAGCGACTCCAAAGGAAGAGGATGCAGGTGAACATCGACAAATGTAGCTTTGTGCAACAGAGGCTCCACTACCTCGGCCACATTGTTAGTTCAGAGGGGATACACACTGATCCTGCAAAAATATCTGCCGTACGAGAGATGCCAGCGCCTCAGAATATCCGAGAGCTTCGTCGATTCCTCGGTCTTGCATCATGGTACCGTCGCTTCGTCGCCGATTTTTCCACAGTTGCGGCACCACTCAACCAATTACTGAAGAAAGGCCAGACTTGGGTATGGGACGCACCGCAAGCAAACGCGTTCCTGGCATTAAAACAAAAGCTGACGACCGCGCCAGTACTCTGCTGCCCCGACTTCAACCGCCCCTTCTTCCTCCAGACCGACGCCAGCGGAGAAGGACTCGGAGTGGTCCTGTTTCAACGCCACTCCGACCACGAGAGAGTCGTAGCGTATGCCAGCCACCGAACAAGAGTGCCTCGCCGTGCTGTGGGGAATCCGCAAGATGAGACCGTACCTGGAAGGATACCACTTCACGGTAATTACCGACCATCACTCATTGAAGTGGCTACACTCGCTGCAGAACCCATCCGGACGACTGGCGAGATGGGCGCTCGAACTCCAACAGTACAATTTTGACATCGAATATCGAAAGGGAGCGCTGAACGTAGTAGCAGACGCACTCTCACGATGTCCCCTGGCAACAACCGATGATGGAACAGACACACTCTACACCGTGGAAATCAGCACCAGCGATTGGTACGAAAGAAAACTAAAGACAGTACAGCAACAGCCTAGCCGCCACCCGGACTACCAAATCGTCGACAATAGATTGTTCCGCCATATCGCGCCGCGCAACAAGCTCTCCCGTGCGCCTCAATGGAAGCTCTGCATCCCCACCAGTCGCAGACCAGATATCCTGCAAGAGGTACATGACGCCGCGGCAGCCGGACACCTAGGCGTCAAGAAAACTCTCAAACGAGCACAGCAGAACTACTACTGGCCTGGGATGTACCGTGACGTACTCAAGCACGTACGAAGGTGCCTGTCCTGCGCCGAGTACAAGGTGGAACAAAGACGACCAGCAGGATTAATGGCCACCATGCAGTGCTCGCAACCATGGGAAATCGTCACGGCCGACTTCGTAGGACCACTTCCACGCTCCAAACAAGGAAACACGTGCCTCCTCGTCCTGGTCGACAAATTTTCTAAATGGGTTGAGTTAGTTCCCGTTCGCCAAGCCACCACCGCCAACGTCATCAAGGCACTCCGGGAGAGAATCATTTACCGGTTTGGCTGCCCAGCCATCTTTCTCAGCGACAACGGAAAGCAGTTTGTGGGTAAAGCCCTAGCGGAATTTCTCAGCGAGCACCGCATAGAGCACAAATTCACCGCAGCCTACGCTCCTCATGAAAACCCGACCGAACGAACCAATCGGGTAGTTAAAACCATGATAGCACAACGTTCAAGGACAGATCATCGTACCTGGGATCAGGAGCTTTCCCAGATCGCCTTTGCCATCAATACGGCCCGGCACGAATCAACGCGAGCATCCGCCGCGGAGATCAACTTCGGACGCAATCCAGCGGCGCCACGGCAGATGCGCACCGAAGGGGCAGTACCCGAGGAACATCCCATGGCATCCCCAGCCATCACCGAGCTATGGGCAGAGATAAAGGGGCACCTCGCCGCGGCGGCCAAACAGCAAAAACGGTACTACGACCTACGCAGACGGCCGTGGAAACCTAGAGTAGGAGAGAAGGTGATGAAGCGAGATCACCCCCTCTCCTCGGCTGCCGACAACTATGCTAGGAAGCTCGCGCCGAAATTCTCAGGCCCATATACGATCACCAAATACATCTCCTCCAACACGGTGACACTCGTAAACCCCGAGCGGCCCGACAAACAACTAACGCACCGGGCGAACCTCTTGGCGCAATCGTGGAAGCGCCCGCCAACAACGAGCGATCACCCAGCCCCGCCGGGCCACGAGCACCCGAATGCGAACCCAGCATCGTAGGCACGGAAACAGGCGGACCGTCAAACAATGGGGACACCGCCGAAAATAGCTACACCCCCGGCGAAGAAGTTAACCCCCCGGACGCGCGTGACCACGCGCTAGCACTGCTCGACGAGGAAATAAAAGACTTCGTCGATAACTTCCGACTGAAACGGCCAAAAGTCACAAATAGGACGCGGTGGATGGTCAAATATAAAAACCGAACTGTCCTTGTGTCACGCCACGGCCCTGATCGCGCCAGCGTAAGGTATCGCGGACTGCGGTACAACGTAACATTCTGCGACTGAGCAAGAACCTCCAGGATAAACTATACATTCCGTAGAAATCATGATTTTGTTAATAAAAAAAAAAAATAAAATAAAAATAAATGAAATGAAATATACAATAGAGATAATAATAATAAGTTCAATCATGTTTAATATCCATACCTACTACACTTATACTCATAAACATACACATAGATAGCTTAGGAATAGCATACCATGTAAGAGCCTTTTGTTAAATAAAGCAATATTACAAACGGGACGCACACACACCGGCCGAGCCACCGTACGCCGCACGGTGGTAAATTATACCTAGGCTCTGCCTAAAGGTAGTGAGGGTCCATAGGACCTAAACTCTAGAATGCCGCAACCTTTCGTCCGCCAAAGTAGGGGGGGGGGGG
>NW_023473595.1:0-3724 GCF_013731165.1 Rhagoletis pomonella
GTGAGTAAGCATAAACCAGTTTCTGCAAGCGTAAGTAAACTACCGATTAATAGCAAGACGCTTAGAGTATTTACTTTGCCTTCCGCAACTACTGCGAGTAAAAGGTATTTGCAAGTAGAGTACTCTACTAGTAGTACTTGAGTATTTTCGAAGAAAACACACATTTGTGGTATCTGAAACAGGAATGTAGGAGAGTGATGAAGAGAGCGACGAGCAAAACGTACTTTCAACTGAAATGCTGATATAAACACATAAGTACATACGTATGGATGTGCATAAATATGTACATATGTGCATAGATACATATGTGCACACATACATATACAGTGAAACCCGCTTAAGTAGCTAACCCGCTTAAGTAACCAACATTTTTGGACACCGTGAATTTTTTAATATAATCTGAAGAAAGTCCCTCTCTTAAGTACCTCCCCGTTTAATTACCCAACCCGCCTAGGTACCTCAATTTTTCGTGCCCCATTTACAATTTTACTTAAAGCTTCCCCTTTTGAGTGCTCTTTTAAAATCCCTTAAAATATTTACGTATTTTGAAATTCAGTAGCAGCGCTACCTTCGGTAAAAAAATTTTAAAAAATCAACGGTAAATTTTAACCACTTGAAACTTGCACATTATTTCACTAAAATTGAATGGGCTATAAAACTGTATACTCAAAAAACTCTTCTGAGAAAGAAGTTTGAAATTATGACGATTTTTTTAGTGTTCTACAAAATCTTAAGCATAGGTTTATATGATATTTGTTAGGGAATGAACTCTATTTTAATTGATTGATTGAATGATCTTAAAAATTAATAAATAAGCAATATAATTTTGAATTTGGTACAAAATGATATGTCCAACTTTGACTTTTTAAACAATTTAATTCTTTTAAAAATTACTTACCATTGCACCAAATATTTTTTTTAATAAAGTTTTTCTTTACTTGTTTATGTATTTAAATAATGCTACGATTTTGGTTTCAGACTATTTATACTTCATTAAATGTTGTTATTCAAGTATTTATGTAAGTTAACGAGAGGATGTAACTACATCAGTAATTATGTTCGCTGAAGTACCCGCGTTGAGGTACTTAAGCGGGTTCTTTTAAGTACCCAACCCGCCTAAGTACCTCAAAAAGCTGACATTTTTCGTGAGGTACTTCAGCGGGTTTTACTGTATATGTAAGTGTCCGCATATATTTTTTCTCGTCACTTGCTCTGTCACTTCACTGCAGCATAACCAAGTTGTTGGGAAAACCCTGACGAAATGCGTGCAATTGAAACCATGGGTTTGAAGATTGCGGAAATTTATCTGAAAATTTCAATTTCATATTAAATATATTTATGTATGCATATATGTACATATGTATGTAAAAATGTAGTTTCGATTTAACAAACTCGGATAAAGTTTTTCTTTCGCCATTGGGTTATGCAGACAACTATAATCGTAATATCCGATTTGTGTGTCCAGATACATATAACATTAGACTGCATCACCAAAAAAAGCTGCAGTTTTTCCACCGGGATTACAAAATCTGTTATATTTTAAGACGTCCACCAAAATATTTCGGAAAAATATTGAGATTTAAGCGAGCTGGACCGATTTTAAAATACCTCCAAAAATGAAGTTTTTTATGAATAAAAATAGTTTCTTAAATAACTTTTTGAAAAAACTCCCCTCAGATGACAAATTAGATTAAGCTTAAAAAATCTGCATAAAAATATGTTTTATTGTCCGATCAGTTCGTAATTTATTAAATATTATGTTACCAGGTTAGTCTGATCTATGTTTTTAGTGCGAATAAAACTACATTATTCCACTTTCTGGCCCAACGTTTCGCTAAAACTTTTTTAGCATCTTCAGGGGCAATCCAGCTTTATTAAATCTGCCACAAACAAACAATACAAAGGCATTTTGTAATTAAAAATAAAAAAATATAGCATACAAACATACATATACATATATGGAATTAAAAATTATAAACGACAATTTGAGGACAAAAAACTCACAATGTTTAAGAACTTTGATTAACACCTAAATACAGCGCATCTGTACCATCTTTTGTGGTAGCTTTGTCAATACTAAAATAATAAACAGCAACAGCTCACATGCACCGCAGCCACAGCGCCTAGACTTCATGGATTGCCAAAAATTCATAAGCTCGATGTTCCTCTTCGTCCTATTGTTTCCTCGTTTATGGTCCCCTGTTACCAGCTGTCCAAATACATCGGAAAGTTTTTGAAAATGTTAATTTCGGATAAATACAATGTTAAGAATTCCTTCAACCTAAAAGACAAGTTAGCCAATATACGTGTGTGTGATGAAGATGTGTTAGTGTCGTTTGATGTCGTGTCCTTGTTCACTAATATACCAACAATGTTAGCCTCAAAAATAGTCATGAACAAATGGGACCAAGTTCAACAAAAAACCAATATTCCGAAAAAGAAATTCCAAGAAATTTTAGAATTTTGCCTAAAAGACAACAACTATTTCATGTTCAACAAAAAACTATATTCACAAACGTTTGGGATGCCTATGGGCAATCCTATCTCCCCAACAATAGCGGACATAATTATGGACAACCTACTAGACAATACCATCTCGGAACTCAAGCAAAAATACAATATCGACATTAAATTTATAGCCAAATATGTGGATGACATCTTTGCTATAATTAAACGCAATGACGCGAATATCATTCTAGGAATTCTTAACAAGTATCACAATAAACTTCAATTTACGATGGAAATAGAGGAAAATTCAAAAATCCCTTTCTTTGACGTTTGCATACATAGGGAAAACCACGATCTTTTACTTGACTGGTATTCCAAACCAACTTCTTCTGGACGCCTGATTAATTATTACTCATCGCAACCAACAAAATATAAGATAAATACAGCAAAAAACCTCATCCATAAAATATTGGCAATAAGCCACGCACGATTCCACGAAGCTAACAAAGAGAAAATCAACAAAATCCTAATAAACAATAATTACCCTGTAAACTTAATACGGGAATTAATAAATCAAGAAGTTATGAAAACAAGCATCCATCCCAACAAAATACCGAACACAATTTTACAGTGTAACATACATTCCCAACTTAACTGGCAATTTTGGTCACAGCATAACGAAAGCACAAAACACAGCACTTGCCTACAAATCTAATTACACTCTGTCGTGAATATACACAAAAACTAAGTACTCAGTAGATATCCAACAACAAAACAATGTAGTGTATGAAATTAAATGTAAGGGAAATGAAATTGAGGAATGCGAAAAAGTGTATATTGTGACAACTAAGCGGCCTTTAGGTGTTAGACTAGGCGAACATGAAGCAGATATAAGAAAACAAAAAAGCAGTACAGCATTATCACAACACATCATAACAAGTGGACATACAGCTGATTTCGCAAACACAAAGATTATCGACAAAGAAAGAAGGGAGTCAACCCGATATACACTAGAAAGCCTTAGGATAATGCAAAGAAGGAAAAAGACAATGAACAGAAAAGAAGATACGGACAACATTGCGGCCGCTTACATTTCTTGTTTATGATTACAAATAAAAATATTTGAAAATCTTTTCAACAGAATCGTAAGAATGGGATTTTAAATGCTGTTTTTTACTTTTTTAAAAGATTGGTTTACGAAATACTTGAATAACTGGGTTAAAAATGTTCTGATTTAGATTTTTGGGATCTCAGTTTTTATTTCTGGCCAAAAAAA
>NW_023473596.1:0-3724 GCF_013731165.1 Rhagoletis pomonella
TATGGTTAACGTTGTGGTTACGGAAGGTGATGATTTGGTATAGTTATAGTAACGGTTATGGTTGTGGTTATGGTTTTGGTTTGGATTATGGTTATGGTTATGGTTGGGGTTATGGTTAGGGTTATGGTTGGGGTTATGGTTATGGTAAAGGTTATGATTATGGTTTGGTTTGTTTGATTATGATTATGGTTATAACAAAGGTTATGGTTATGGTTATGGTTATATATACGTCTATGGTTATGGTTACGATTTTGGTAATGGTTATGAATATGTTCATAGTTATGGCTATGGCCATGTTTATAGTGAAATCCATAATTAGAGTTGCAGTTATCGTGATCACTATAGTTGCCAGTTGCCTTTGATCCGTATTAAAAATATTTCTTCACACGAATTAGAATATCAGAGACAAGGCAAGCTCTCAAATAATCAAACAGCAAAATACTGGTTCTCACTCTGACACCACACAGGCAAACACTCTATGTATGACAGTAGTCAGACAGTTAGTCAGCAGTCAGGTAGTCAGTCGACAATCAGTAACTCGCGCTGTCAGACAGGCAACCTTCGAATTGTACTTACTAGTTCGTAAGTTCTGCCACATCAATGACGCCAGCGAGCAACCTATTAGCTACATTTTAGCAGCCTCATAAAGGATGATGGCATCATTTGTTGTGGTTTGCCGCCAGTCGGTAAAAGCCAACCGTTGCACGCATGAAGATACTATCTCATTGTCCTTTTTTATGTGTGTGGCTGTGTGCGTATACCTGCCCAAGTAGTTTGCAAGGAATTTTCTTACAGTTTTTTTTTCTTCGCTTACTGGCTTGTTAGTTTGCTTTGTAAAAAAGCAACCAGCCACATAACCTCAATGTTCGTTAAGCCAGACATACATTGAGATATGTACATACTAGGGCGGGTCAATTTGTATGGGAGAAGGACTATACGTGTAATTCTAAGCGAATTTGCTGAAGAAACCATGGGTCTAAAATCAATTTGGAGTTTGACAAATTGCGAAAATAGGTATCTTAAATAGCATTTCGCTGCAATGTCATAAAGAAGTGCATAAATTTTGTGGTAAACATGCTATAAGGGATTTTTTGGTATGAGGAATCTATTTCTGCTTTACCTTTTTCTTAAAATTTCCACCAGAGTGCGCAGCAATGAAAAGTTTCACAACTTCTTCAAAACCTATTTTCGCAATTTAACAAGCTCCAAGCTGATTTTATACCCACGGTTTCTTCGGCGAATTTGCATAGAATGACACGTAGAATTCTCCGATGCTATGCGCGCAAAGTAAAAAAAAAAAAAAAAATTGACCCGCTCTTGTATATATATGTATTCATCTTGCAGCCACCAATTTGTTGTTGCTAGTGAGTGGCAAGCAGTTTTCAAACAATTTGTATGTAGTTGGCGCTTAAGGTTGCTTTTCACTTATCCCTCTGCAATGGTTGCCTTTTAGGTATGAACTTATGTACTTACGAGTATGTATATGTATATAGTATGTATATATATGTCTCTCTGTGTTGATATGTAAAGCATACAAATTCGTCTGTTCATTCGCTTATCGCATGCATAACTTTGCGGGGCATTTGAAAATATGTGTTTGTGTGTGTGTGTGTGTATGTTCATTTGTGTGCGGTAGTTTGCAAATACTCTTCCAATTTGATGCCTGCCATCTTTGATAAGCAAAAGTATTTTTATGATGTTTCTTTTAGAATTTTCTTATCGCTTTTTTCTTTGCTTTTTCCGTTCTCTTATTTCAGGCATAAAGTTTCCAAGCTGCCTTTGCGTTTTGGGGTGAAAGTAAACGGCCCTTATCTAATTTTTACGCACACTAAAGTGTCGAAATGGAAGTTTTAGATTTCACTCGTTTCCTATACTACGGCCACTTATGGTGAAATTGCAAAAGTTCGTTTTAATTAATTTGTTAAGAAAAAAAAAAAAAAATTTAAATTCGCTGAACAGCACTTGAATTTGTTACAGTTTCATGATTGGATGGTTATGAATGTATTTTTTTTATTGATTGATTGGAATTGAGTTTCAACATTACAAAAACAATAAATACTTTAAAAACTGTTGCTGATCAAATAAGAAAACTGTGACTTAATTTTATATCAAACTTAGAGTTTTAAAATTTTTTTAATTAATTGAAATTAAGCCCCGCTATTTTATTTGGTTTTGATTTGCAAGCTTTCGGAATTTGCCCTGCAGTGAAGGTCATTAATATACAATACGAACATCAGTGGTCCAAGAATTTATTCATGGGTGTACTTCTGGTCATTGGAGACGAGCTGCAAACAATGCACACTGGGCTAGGAGATTAGCTTTCGTGGGCAAAATTCTAATTCTATAAACACTTCATTGATTCCAAATTTAAAATGGCGGTTCGCTCAGCCATTAGTCTGACAAGCTTTGGGCTGTCTTTCAATCCAGCATACGGGCAGTCGATAATTCTCAAAAGCTCCGACTTCCAACCGGAAGAAATGAATCGGAGTGTTTTCAGGCTGGCCCCAAATGGATCCTTCCCCGCGCACGTGCCTTTAAGGGGCAAATGGGAAAATGACAGTCTCTGGAACATAGGTCGAATCAAAGCTGGACGGGAGAGTTGCAGAAGGTGTCTACTGTCAGGAACGTTCAATGGATTTTATATTCAGACTTCCGGATCTCGGCAGCGTCTTTCAGGCAGAGGTGGCCGCCGTAAAAGATGAAGCAATTTGGCTACGCACCAATGTTTTGCAGACTAGAAGACTACGCCGATATCCAAGCGGCGATCAGAACGCTGGGCTCGCTAATGCTGTGATCGAAACTGGTCGGAGAATGCCTGACCTCTCTTTCTCTGAACCGCCTCAGATTACTTTCAATTCAAGCTGATTTGGAATTTAGAATTTAGTGACATAACTGCTAAGGAAATTGTAGGGCTGATGAATTGGCTAGGCAGGGCACCTTCGAGACCATCACTTTAGTCAATCTGCGGCCTGCTTCTTAATTAATTTTCTCAGAGTCGGTGGCGAAAACCCCTAAATGCAAAGTTGCAAGATCCTTCTGGCCGGTTGTTGGTGAAGGAGCTTCTGCAGCTAGCTAAGCGCCAGGTCTCGCTTCTTACAGGTGTACTGACTGGACATTGGCCGTTAGGAATCCACGCGGAGCGACTTAGTATCGTCACGGATCCCTACCGTCGCAGCTGTTTGGAATACTACGACCTAAGCACCTCGGTGCACCGATGCCCGCGGAACTGTGTTTTGAGAAAATGGCGCATTTCTAAATTTAACATACAGAACCTCTAGTTAAAGCTCAAAGAACTTGTGTAATGTGGTAAAACAATGGCAATCTAATTAATGTCAAATTGAGTCCAATTTTGGGCAGACCACAATAACCTAACCTAACCTAAACTAATTTCGAAAAGGTGATAAATATGAGGATTTTTTACTCTCTTTTTGCTTTCAAAATCTACAAATAAATGTTATTTGTAGTCTTAATCTTCAGTGATCTGTTTTCATTTGAAGGGCTGACTGTACAAAATATTGAATATAACTAAGTGAATCCTGCCTTGGCAACGTATACCTGCATACATACATATGTAGTGAACATACATATTACGACCATTAGCAAGCCACAAAATATATTTGTAAGTATTTAAAACTTTTTGTGTTTAAAACTTTATATCCATGTTCATTTTTATATATGCATACATATATGCATGTATGTACATTAGACTGCATCACCAAAAAAA
>NW_023473597.1:0-3724 GCF_013731165.1 Rhagoletis pomonella
TCTTTTGTTAGTGGTATTCGCTCAATTCTATTGATCATCTGTCTAAAAGCGGCTTTTTTATGCTGATGAGGATGGTTCGATGTATTATGTATTATTGTATCTGTGGCTGTGGGCTTCCTAAAAATTTCATATTGCAGACTGCTGGTGCTTTTATTTATTTTTATCGTCAGATCTAAGTAATTTAGCTTTCCTTGCATTTCTTCTTCCATTGTGAATTTTGAAATAATTGACTTACCTTACTGTAACCACCTCCAACCGGACTCGAACCTGCGATCTCAGAACCAGAAGCAGTCTTCACGCGACGCCACAGCCGACATTTGCCAGGAAAGCAATTAACTTTGTCTTACCAGCACTGATAAATTTCAAAATTATTTAAGAAAGTTATTACTTACATTGAGGAAATTATTACTTATATTCAGTAAATTTACTTCTTCAAATTAATGGCGCCCTATTTTTAGCATGAACCTGAATTAAGGAAAAACATCTCAAATTGAGTAAATTTTTCGTAATATTAAGGAAAAAACAGTAACTCTAAAATAAGGATACTGTTTTCTTGTTTTAAGGAAATTCTTTTTTCTGAGTGGTAGGTTTTTAGTATTCTATCCAATCGTTGATAAAGATGATCGACTTGCATTCAGACAATCTTTAAAACTACACTCTTTGGTTAGTATCTCCGCAAATTAAACCAAGGACTGCACCGGAGCAATACGGGCTAATGCCGCCCACCAAGGCAGGCGGAACGTTTACCTTCTGTTTAATTTCTAGATCTCGAAACTTCCTCAGCCTCCAGTAGTAGTTTTACTGATCTTCGCTGTAGATTTGCTACTGCATGGCATTGACTGCCTGTGTTTAAAAGTAAGCATCTACCCCTCTCAAGTTGCTCAAATCGTTAATAGAGTACAGAGCCTCAACACATTTCCGCACAATTCACCCAGAGACAGATACTTTTACCAACTCTCGCCCCGTGATTGGCGTCATTGAACTTCAACCACTATCCTCACGACGACGAATGTATGTATGTTATTTAGGTAAAAATAATACATAGTTAGTGGGTACGCATTTCGAATTTCTCATAAAAAACTGACTCCTTATGGTATAGGACACCCTAATGTGCATATGTATACTAAAAGCGTATATAGTAAGTACCTTTATGGCAAGTAACGCAAATAATTTCTTTGTGCATCGAGATTGTACATAAATATGTATGTATGTATGTAGTACGCGTGCCAGTCAACAAAATATGCACATATTCGTTGCGTGAATGCATGTGTGCCGCAGGCGAAATGTTTCTCCATCTTTTTTTACTCTACTTTTTTACTTTAATGTTTTCGCTATGCACTTCTTTTGGTCCAAACTGCCAGACATCTGCATAAAAAGTTCATTATAATCGTAAGTATTCGACGGCAGTAACAGCAGCAAATATGTAGCATGCATTTGTACCAGAGAAAAGCAAGGAGCTATTTGAATTTGGAGTTCGTTTATACTGAACTAATGTACGTATGATTTGATACATGAACAACGTCAAGCGTACGAGCCGCAACTTGCTTTTAAATTTTATACCGAGTCAACGCAGTGAACAGTTTTTTTTGTTCGAATCATACACTTGTACAATTTCAAACCAATCGAATCGTTGCTTGTATATTGAGATACTCGTTCTGTATAAACAACGTGTTGTATTCGTTCGAGAGTTATATGTTCTACAGTTTTTATTGTAAGATTCTGACGTGCGTAAATTATGTCGAATACAATTGAAAATATTTCTGAAAAACTCAAAAGCGGTGTTCTAAGAAAATGTAATAAAAGAAAAGGTCGTAGTGAAGAGGTTAAAGACTTTTGCCAACGCAATATACCCCAAACTGATTGTTTTCCTATCGACACAACTATAAATATATAACCCCTCAAAATCCGTGTACACCTATAACATTAACTGCGGAAATTGAGAAATATTCACAAAAAACAACACAATATGAAAGTTGATGCCATGCAATGGTGGGAAACCGAAAAACTTGAGTTTCCAACTCTTTCTAGCTTAGCATTTAAAATATTATCAATACCAGCTAGTAGTGCAGCTAGTGAGCGCACTTTTTCACTTGCAGGTAATGTAATAGTCGAGAAACGCAATCGCCTAGCTCCTAGGTCGTGGACAGTATATTATTTTTAAACTCAGTTTTAAGGAATGAAAATAATATCTAGTTTGTAAATAAAGTAAAGCTTGGCATTTCCAATTGGCGTCAGTAAAGTATACTGATTATTTCAGGTATTTTTAAATTTTGTTATTTTGTCGCAATAAATTTCAAATACTTCGTTTTATCGATGTGAATACGTCTATGCATATGAATGTATTTACATATAATTTTTAATAATGAAATAAACAAAAAGTATTCATGGACATAGGAAATGCAATATGGTTTTTTATTTTGGCATGCACTTCTTTTATCGCGAAGGAAAAATGCATACAGATTTAATATCACATCGCTAATATTTGAAATGCGATAAACAAAAAATTTGCGCTGTCTTTCATTCGTACACTTTTCAGTATAATGGAGTATCTGCGTGGTATTTTTCTATATGTGTGTACCTTTGCATGACGGCCAAATCATACTTATTATTCTGGTTTACAGCAAAAATGTTCTATGGATGCCACTATCCAATTCTTATGTAGAATTTCCCGGTGATTCCGGAAAGCGAGATATTTTTTTTCTATTGATAACTTTTCGAGATATTTGCAAATTACCCTTATTCAGTTTACAAAAACAGGAGTGGTTTCACTTAATCACATATATCGAACCAATTGAATAATTGTAATACGAGAAACGGTAAATGAAAGCAATTAAAATTCTCTATAAACCGTACATACATAACTTTTCGATAGCCCTGATAGTTTCCGTGAAATTAATTAATCATTCGTGGCAGCTCTTGCTTACGATGCAACTCAGGTGTATGTGGCGTATAAGTAACACTTTTTCTCCAAAAAAATCCTTGCGTATTCTCGTTACTTAATAATTACTTACTTATTTATATATCGATTTTCTTCATTGGTAGCTTAATTTTTTTCTAAAGGAACGGGCTTTAACACAAGAGAAAGTATACGAATTTCTTTAGTTTTCAATTATAAACAAAATATAAATAGAGGTGGTAACATTCGTTCGTTATGTATTTCTGTTTAAAAGCTATTTCTGTCCTATTTCTGTTTAAAAGCTATTTCTGTCCTCTTTCATTTTATACTTAATTTGGATATGCGGTTTGTATACTATCAGGAAATTACTTTCATTTCGGACTTAAAAAATATTTGGCCAAGTTTGACTGTTAAAAAAACAACTGTTATTTTCGGTCCCTGCTTTTTCTGACTCTTCACCAGACCTCCACTTTACTCATTATTCAATGTTAAGTACATATACGCAGTATGTTTCATTTATTATCCTTATTAACATAAAAAATGCAATTATTACGGAACAAAATAACATGCTGATATTTCATTAAACTATAACTACACCAATTCTTTTGCCTAACGAATTTAACATGGCAATGTCATTGAAGCGTACCGAGAGGGTGCGCGTGGTTTGTCCTTTAGCTAGCGATTACCTGGTGCACTAGTGACGATTACTAATCGCTAGCTCTTTGCCTAACGACCAGTAATGCATAATATCGCTAGCAAATTGCCTAACAATAGGTGATGCATGGAATCACCAGCACCAGCCACCAGCAAAACTCCAGCAGAACTACA
>NW_023473598.1:0-3723 GCF_013731165.1 Rhagoletis pomonella
AGAAACTTTAATGATGTTGGAAGAACAATTATTAACAATAACTCTTTTTGTTCTATCAGAGAGGTAAGATGAGATCCATTGAAGAAGACTGGGCTGAAAGCCGATTAGGTCGAGTTTACGGATGAGTAACGAGTTACATACTTTGTCAAAAGCTTTACTGAAATCGGTGTATATTACGTCGGTACGAGCATTTTCTCTAAAACCGTTTGTAAACTCGAATAAATTAGTCATAGTAGATATTCCTTTAGAAAACCCGTGTTGAGATTATGTAATTGAAGAAGATATAGAATATGTCAGCTGGTTAATAATAATTGCTTCGAATAATTTAGGGATAGCGGAGAGTTTCGCTATGCCTCGATAGTTTTCTATAGAGGAACTGCTGCCGTTTTTGTGAAGTGGTATTATGAAAGACTCCTTACAGGCTGACGGAAAAACGCCATGTTTAAGTGACAAATTGAATATAGTTGTTAAAGGCTCGCAGATGTTCTCAGCGCAGTTTTTAAGAAAACAGGTCGGAATATGATCAGGTCCAGGCCTAAATGACGCTTTTAAGGTTTTTAAATAGTGTAAAACTTCATCGGAAGATATTACTGGAATATAAACAGAGTTGATTGGACAAAGCTCGTACGGATAGTCTCCACTTATAGGGTAGTCTACAGAATAATTGGACCTAAGGAACCGAGCAAACATGTTGGCAATGAGTTGGCTGTCGCTAGATACAGTGCAAAGTAGTTATGCCGCAAAACTGAGTACCTTAGGTAATCACTGTGTAAGCCCGTTCTTTTATACAGTTTAAAAGAGTGCGACTTTTTATTTTTCAATTTTTTAAGCTCTTTAGTGAACCATAATTGTATTGGTTCTTCATGAACAATATTACGTATTGGCACATACCTTCGAAACAAATTGAAAATAGTATCATTAAAGTGCTCAACGCTACGCTCCACGTCATCTCTATATATTGGCCAAGATAACTTTGAAAGTTCTTTGTTCATTTTCCTGAAATTTGCATTCGCAAAAACATATCTAGTACTTGAACTTGACTTATTATTATGTATTTCATTTATGATTTCGTAGCTTAACTCAAGAGCAGGATGGTATGCATCTTCCGGCAAAACTAGGGGATCACACCGATTAATAGAGGCCTTCGGAACATTATCATTTGGATATTCTTGTAAACTACTGTACACTTTTTTTAATTGCTTAACCGTTAAGTTAGAAGTAAAGTTATTGAAAATTTGAAATGAATTGAAATGGAAACAAATTGGGCGTACTGAAATTTTATATTTGTGGTTTTAGATATCCTCCGTCATATATAAGGCACTCATCAAGTAAATTTCATTTTTAGAAGAAGAAACCATTTTTTATCTGAGAAGTAATGGTTTTTATTTACCTTTTCTTAAACAGTAAATAGTGGTGCGTAGATAATGTTGAAAGTTTTGGTATAAATTAATTTGTATCAGTTTTTTAGCGGTATTTTAAAAGATGCAAGGTTTTCCGTCATTTTCGAAATTTGACATTACTCTTTTAAAAAAGTAGCAACCAAATTTTTAGTTCAACTTGGATGTTTAAGAGAAATGAAAAGAAAATAAGAAATAAAACTAAAATAAATATTGAATCACATGTCTGTCGGACTATTGATAGGACCAAAAAACAATCGATAGTAGGGAAAAATAAAAAACATCGATACTATCGATGCCCGCCACGCCAGCCTTCTAAGCATAGGTTATAAGGTCATATCGAGTGTATTGTACGAAAGACTGAAGCCCACCGTCAACGAGCTGATTGGACCTTATCAGTGTGGCTTTAGGCCTGGAAAATCCACACAATTCACAATACGCCAAATCTTGGAAAAGACCCGCGAGAATAGGATCGACACACACCATCTATTTGTCGATTTCAAAGCCGCTTTCGACAGCACGAAGAGAAGTTGCTTTTATGCCGCGATGTCTGAATTTGGTATCCCCGCGAAATTGATACGGCTATGTAAAATGACGTTGAGCAATACCACCAGCTTCATCAGAATAAGGACCTCTCCAGGCCGTTTGATACCAAACGAGGTTTCAGACAAGGGGCCTCCCCTTCGTGTGATTTCTTTAATCTGATGTTGGAGAAGATAATAATAGCCGCAGAACTGAACCGCTCAGGCACAATACTTTACAAGAGCGTACAATTGCTGGCGTATGCCGACGACATCGATATTATCGGTAAAAACAAAGGCTACGTCTGTTCTGCCTTCTCGGGATTGGATAGAGAAGCAAAGCGAATGGGTCTGGTGGTGAACGAGGACCAAACGAAGTATCTCCTGTCATCACACAAACAGTGAGAGCATACGCGCCTTGGCACCCATGTCACTGTTGACACCAATAATAATGTCAGCCTTGAAATCCAACGGAGAATCACTCTTGCCAACAACCCACTGGGAAAATAGGTAAGCACCTTTCGAGGTAAGCCATGTTTTCTTTCAGTTTTTAGTACCAAAATTGCCATCATGGCCAATGTCACCACTTCCGTGCCGAATCTCCATTACTTTAACAAAGGCGTGGCCGCCTTATATAAGTAGGAATTAAGAATGTACATTTGGTGTCAGACCTACCTCTGAGCCGCTTTACAAAGTAAGTTACGCATAATGCAGAGCAGTTGCTCGGAGTAGTTCGGCGCTTGGAAATAACTTCAACTGCACGTTACTTTGCAACTGACAACGTAAGTAATCTGTCGTCGGAGGTATTCATTTTGCGCTTTACTAGTAAATGGCATTGGCCATGATGATAATTTTGGTACTAAAAACTGAAAAAAAACATGGCTTATCCCGTAAGGTGCTTACCTATTTTCCCAGTGGGAAGTGCTACTTTTGGGCTGACTAGGCAATTGAGAAGTAAAGTCCGCTCTCGTCGTACAAAGACCACACTCAATAAGTCACTCATCATGCCTGTGCTGGTGTATGGCGCGGAGGCATGGACAATGAAAGCATCTGATAAGGCGGCTCTTGAAGTTTTCGAGAGAAAGATTCTGCGAAAGATTTACGGACCTTTACGCGTTGGTGATGGCGAATATCGCAGACGATTTAACGATGATCTGTATGAGCTTTACAACGATACAGACATAGTGTAGCGAATTAAAATTCAGCGGCTCCGCTGGCTTGGCCATGTCGTTCGAATGGACAGAAACGCTCCTGCTCTGAAAATCTTCAACACGGGCCGCCATGCTGGTAACAGAGGAAGAGGAAGGCCTCCTCTGCGTTGGAAAGACCAGGTGCAGAAGGACTTGACTTCACTTGGCATTTCCAATTGGCGTCAGTTAGCACAGAAGAGAAATGACTGGCGCACAGTGCTGTGTCTCCATATAAAAAGTGGGCAAAAATAGAATAATGGACGGATTTGAGTAAATTGGTTTCTTGGTGGATTAGAGTACGTAGATTTCAAAAATCAATTTTTTTTTACCTAGCTCTTACATTTTTCATGGAAACTGAGATTGAAACTGCAAAATTTGATATTCAGAAGTAGTTCCAATACTGAGTAGTTATTTTATTATTTATACAGGGCGTTTTCCTAATAATATTAAAGACTTCAAGGCCTCATTCTATGGCTTAATTCATGGCAAATAAGATTCCCTATATCTCTCTTACGCAAACCCTCTAGGAATGGCAGCTACTTTCATTTTGGTCCTTTTTGACTACAACATGTTTTTTTAAATTGATTATATCTTTTGGTGTGGATGTCACACGCT
>NW_023473599.1:0-3723 GCF_013731165.1 Rhagoletis pomonella
TTACACTAATTTAATATGTAAGTGCTATTGTGATAAAAAAGATATGTATATGTATATGTATGTATAATTTCCAGTCATATGTAACTATGTCTAATTGTTGTGTGTATTATGTTTTGTTTTTTTGCAATAAATCAGACTCCCTGATGAAGGCGTGAAGTACGCCGAAACTCGTAGGAGAAAGAGGAAACACAGTTTGCCTTTTTAATATACCGGCCGGAAAGCTCTACTAATGACCCAATAGGAAATTTTAACACTGGCCTCAAAAAAACAATCAACTTAATTTTTTTTTTTAGTTGAAAAATTAGTGCGTAATGCGTTTTTTAAAAAATGTATATGAAGCTTTTTACAGCTAAAGGCGCTGGCCCAATGCAGGCTTGCTTTGCGCGCCTTGCTGACTTCAATTTGCTTTGATTTACTTTGAAAACTTGCTTGGCGGAATGGTGGCTTGGAACGTTGTCAAAGTAACCAGCTGTCTGGTTGAAAAGTCAATGTCTGTTCCCTTAACGTTAATAATTATTTCCTAGAAAACTCTAAAAAATTTATAAAAAACTTTCAGATTTACTTTTAAATTAATGCGAAATAATGTTTGTATTTAAAAGAAATGATAATGATACATACATATCTATATCTACTTTTACTAAAAAACTATAACTTAAAAAAGCGATTTACTTGAAGAAGTAGTTTTTTCCTCTCGTGTAAAATTTGTAAAAGTGGGCTTTGCAACTTTTTACTATAAGATAACCATATGTTAAATCTAAATATGGAAACAATTAATCATTTTTATTTAATTTCGAATTACCTGCATTTTCTATGACTTTTTTAAATTAAGTAAGCAAATTTTTGTTTGAATTTATGTATTTTGAAAGGAACATACCTCTTTGTCAAAAGCCTACAAAACGCTTTCAAATAAAACATTTGCCTAATTCAAACTTTGAGGCGCTTTAAGCAAGTGAAGAAAAGCTGCCATTTGGCCAGCCTTTATACGTTTTAGTATATTCCAAATAATTTTTGACACTTCCCGCAGCGAAGCAAGCAAAGCGAGCCTGCACTGGGCCAGCACCTTTACGCTTAAATTTTAATGAATTCTGGTCCAGATTCGTTTGTAGTTGATTGTAGTTTAAATTCTTTTTTTTAGTTGAAAAATAAGTGCGTAATGCGTTTTTTTTTTTTAAATTTATATGAAGCTTTTAACAGCTGCAGCTGTTCTGCTCAATACTGGTCCAAAATCGTTTGTAGTTGATTGTAGTTTTAACATTTTTTTAGTTGAAAAATAAGTACGTAGCACGTTTTTTTTTTTAATTTATAGAAGCTTTTTACAGCTACCGCCAAAATTTTAATGAATTCCGGTCCAGAATAGTTTGTAGTTGATTGTAGTCTAAATTCTTTTGTTTAGTTGAAAAATAAATCCGTAATGCGAGGAAAAAATTTATATAAAGCTTTTTACAGCTACCGCTTAAACTTTAATGAATTCTGGTCCAGAATCGTTTGTAGTTGATTGTAGTTCTAAATTTTTTTTTAGTTGAATACTAAGTGCGTACTGCGTTTTTGAAAAAATTCATATGAAGCTTTTTACAGCTGCAGCTTCAATTTTAATGAATTCAGGTCCAGAATGGTTTGTAGTTGATTGCAGTTTTAAAATCTTTTTTTTTAGTTGAAAAATAAGTGCGTAATGCGTTTTTTTTTAATTCATATGAAGCTTTTTACAGCTACAGCTTCAATTTTAATGAATTTAGGACCAGAATCGTTTGTAGTTGATTGTAGTTTTAAATTTTTCTTTTAGTTGAAAAATAAGTGCGTAATGCGTTTTTTTTTAAATTCATATGAAGCTTTTTACAGCTGCAGCTCCCATTTTAATGAATTCAGATCCAGAATCGTTTGTAGTTGATTGTAGTTTTAAAATCTTTTTCCTTTAGTTGAAAAATAAGTGCGTAATGCGTTTTTTTTTTTAAATTTATATGAAGCTTTTTACAGCTACCGCTTAAACTTTAATGAATTAATTAAACTTTAATAAATTTCAGAATCGTTTGTAGTTGATTGTAGTTTTGACATTTTTTTTTAGTTGAAAACTAAGTGCGTAATGCGATTTAAAAAAAATTTATATGAAGCTTTTTAAAACTACAGCTTCAATTTTAGTGAATTCAGGTGCTGAATCGTTTGTAGTTGATTGCAGTTTTAACATTTTTTTTCAGTTGAAAAACAAGAGCGTAATGCGTTTTAAAAAAAATTTATATGAAGCTTTTTACAGATCCCGCTTAAACTTTAATGAATTCTGGTCCAGAGTCGTTTGTAGTTGATTGTAGTTCTAAATTTTTTTGTAGTTGAAAAATAAGTGCGTAATGCGTTTTTTTAAATTCATACGAAGCTTTTTACAGCTATAGCTTCAATTTTAATGAATTCAAGTACAGAATAGTTTGGAGTTGATTGTAGTTTTAAAATTTTTTTTTTAGTTGAAAAATATGTGCGTAATGGGTTTTTTTAAAAATTCATATGAAGCTTTTTACAGCTACAGCTTCAGTTTTAATGAATTCAGGTCCAGAATCGTTTGTAGTTGATTGTAATTTAAAAATTAATTTTTTAGTTGAAAAATAAGGGCGTAGCGCGTTTTTTTTTTTTATTTTTATGAAGATTTTTACAGCTACCGCCTAAATTTTAATGAATTCTGGTCCAAAATCGTTTGTAGTTGATTGTAGTTAATTCTTTTTTTGTTGAAAAATAAGTGCGTAATGAGTTTTTTTTTAAATTTATATGAAGGGTTTAACAGCTACAGCTTCAATTTTAATGAATTCTGGTCCAGAATCGATTGTAATTGATTGCAGTTTTTATTTGTAGTTGAAAAATTAGTGCGTAATGCGTTTTCTAAAAAAAATTCGTATGAAGCTTTTTACAGCTACCGCCTAAATTTGAATGAATTCTGGTCCAGGATCGTTTGTAGTTGATTGTAGTTTTAATCTTTTTTTTAGTTGAAAAATAAGTGCGTAATGCGTTTTTTAAAAAGTTCATATGAAGCTTTTTACAGCTATAGCTTCAATTTTAATGAATTCAGATCCAGAATCGTTTGTAGTTGATTGTAGTTTTAAATTTTATTTAGTTGAAAAATAAGTGCGTAATGCATTTTTAAAAAAATTCATATGAAGCTTCTACAGCTACCGCCTAAATTTTAATGAATTCTGGTCCAGAATCGTTTGTAGTTGATTGTAGTTAAATTTTTTTTTTTAGTTGAAAAATTAGTGCGTAATGCGTTTTTTAAAAAGTTAATATGAGGCTTTTTACAGCTACACTGAGGGAAATAATGCATAGTAAAAATGAATACTTTATATTTGATTATCGTTTAAAAATGTTCGTATATAAAAATAATATTTTCATACAAAATTTATTACGCACGTATTTTACTGTTCACATCTGAGTATGTATATATATGTAAAGTGTACATACGCACCCCAACCATGCAGAGCGCCGCTCTGAGAGCATTGACAACACACACATACATACATAGTACATAGTAAACATGTTTATCCGTACAAATCGCGTGCTGTGGTGTTGATGGATATTCAACATTTGAAAGCGAATTTATATGCCTGGGTGTAGCTGAGTGCGCAAGAATGCTTGCCACAAGTTGTTGATATCCGGAGATGGTCGGGTTCGAATTCCACTGCAGGCAAGATGCAATAAAAATTGTTTTTTTTTTAGTTTTTGTTTTGATTATTCACTTCACGGATGCTTTTT
>NW_023473600.1:0-3722 GCF_013731165.1 Rhagoletis pomonella
CTTTTTATCAAAAAGTTATTTACCAGGGTGTCTTTGAACTAATGATTGGTACTGAGTTAAAGAATGCACACACATAAAAGATTGCAGCCTTTTCAATACTCCTTCAGTGTTAAACCTTTTTTTGATTGGGCATTGGTTTTTTCAATCTTGCTATGAATATGTTGATGTGTGAATTCATAACTGCTTTGAGAGAATAGAAAATTCAAAAATTTTAAACCTCAAT
Organism: Rhagoletis pomonella; assembly: GCF_013731165.1. Classification (NCBI taxonomy): domain Eukaryota; kingdom Metazoa; phylum Arthropoda; class Insecta; order Diptera; family Tephritidae; genus Rhagoletis; species Rhagoletis pomonella. The sequence continues at coordinate 224 of NW_023473600.1, forward strand.
CCTAAGCGAAGAATAAGTAATGAAAACTGGATAGAAAAAAATTGTTGATTTAAAATTGAAAATGATTTCACACTTACACAGCTCTGCCATCAACCCTAAAAATTTGAAACAAACACATGAACATATAAAGTGTGAACCCCGACCATTTTGGTATGGAACGCCCCATATAAAAAATAATCTAATTTCTCAGTGTGTGTGCTCTTTAATATCAGGTAACAAACGTGATTCGTTACAATAACAACAACAATGAAGCAAACATTTGATTTTTAAATATTTAGCATTAGCATTTAATATTGGAAAGGTCAGTCCTACGTTTGGTGGGATCGTCACCCCAACCTATCTTCGGCTGATTTGTGTTTATTTGACATTTTCCTCCATTTTTCTCCCTTTTTCCTTGGCTTGCTTTACTTTCCTGTCTACCGCTTTCAGAAAATGAGTGAATTATAATCAAACAAGTAAGAAAGTCTAAGTTCGGGCGGAGCCGAACATTAAATACCCGGCGCAAGTATTAAATATATGATTTTCACCTTTCCGAAAGCTACCGCTAAATGGTAAGCCGGTGTGTATCAATTCTGAGTAAATTAGCGTCCTTAAATTTCGAAATATTGAAGTTTCAAGCATTTCTGAAATTTGCCGTTATATGATAAGTGGTCGTAATTTTAATCTGATTCCAATAATTTTCAACGGTTTGCTTATATGCGGCAAGCACAATAATCATACCGAGTTTGGTACAAATTGGTAGAACGGTTACCGATATACATATATGTGATCATAAGTGGGCGGTGTCACCAAATTTCCAAACTTCCAAAAACTTTATCATAAACGTATTTCTTGGTAGAGAATTGTTGCAAGCATTAATTTTGAATAAATTAGCTTTAATATTTATTGATTTATCGAAGATTTCGTATTTCTCCAAATTACCGTTATATGGATGGTAGGCGTGGTTATTGTCCGATTTTAAAAATTGAAGCGGTTACCAAGATATACACATGTATCCATAAGTGGGCGTGGCTACGCCCATTTTCCAAAAATTTATAATATTCTTATTTGTCGTCTAAAAGTTATTTTAAATACCAATTTTGAGCGAATAATATTCTGTAGTTACTAAAATATCGCTGTTTTCGTATTTCTGAAAATTACCGTTATATGGGAGGTAGGAGTGGTTATTGTCCGATTTTTCCCATTTTCAATACCATCCGTCCTACGGCCGAAATAAGTATACGTACCAAGTTTCGTTAAGATATCTTAATGTTTACTCGAGTTATCGTGTGCACAGACAGACGGACAGACGGACGGACAGACAGTCACCGCTTAATCGATTTCTCTTTTCATTCTGATCATTTATGTATACATTTGTCTATATCTATCTCGATTCGTTTTGCCTGTTACACACAACCGTTATGTGAACAAAGTTATAATACCCTTGTGCACAAGTGCGCTCGGGTATAAAAAGTCATGAAATAATAGTCAAAAAGTGTATGCATGTAAATTTAAAAGCCGGTCTTCTTCATTAATTCTTTAATATCAACGAGCGCAGTCATAAAATAGCAAATGCACGTTTCAAAATAATTGACTTGCATGAGAAATAAAATTTAATAGATTTTCATGATTTGGAGCGTAAATTTACGAGTAGTCGGCAGTTTAGTTCAACGTCGTTGATTTAAGATGGTAGACTTGTTTGCTTGTCATAAATATAGGGCTGAAGGTTTTGAGATTTTCTTCGGCAGTCTTTTGGGACTATTCATAGTTTTGAATACCTAACTGAAAATAAAAGACTGCCCCGAACAGGATGATAGAGATTTCATTTATTTGGGTAAAACGCGCGAAACATCAAACATTTACAATTTTAACAGGCACTCAGTCGTTTAAACATTCCACAATGAAGGCTATTCTAATAGCCAATAATAGATTTTTTTTTTCAAAAAGACTGTTGCGAAAATTCAAATGGATTTTACTATCATGATTTGCTCAAAGTCCAAGTTTTTCCTGCCATTCGCGAATAATTTTGAAACCGTAAATATCCCATCTATCAAGTACAGCTTTACAAGCCACTTTTCGAAAATATACGCTGCTCACATACGAGTATTTGATCGATGAAATAAGAAGAAAGGTCAGCAATCAAATGGATTAAAGACCGGGGCGAAGATGGAAATCTGTTAACGGACTTCCAGAGTACAATTGAGATATGGATGGTGACCCAAGTAGAGCGCATTTGACGAAGAGAAACTTAGACCAATATAAAGGAATGAATCTTACGTTCCTCCACTAGGCCAAGGCAACATGAGAACAGCCATAACGCGGCGAAAAAAAAAATCCCCCGAGCCGAAGATTTACCTCTGTTTGGATTGGTGTATTAATATAATCTGCCCTACCCACAAAAAAAGTGATTCTGCTGTTTACATACGCCACTTTCCGCGGGGTACGCTTCCTTAGTATTGCATATGAGGTCAACATACTGAAAGGCGCCTTAAAGCATACACAGACGGCAACGTTGATCCGGATTATTGGAACATTTTAAGCAGGGGTACGCACCCAGTAGCTCAGATGGCTCACGAGAAGATTACTGTGACTCGCCTTGGCTCAACAAACGCATCAATTTTGGAAGCACAATGCACAAAATGATAATCGCAAGCTCAGTAAAAATCCAACGGTACAAAAATCGATCACCGTTCAGTCACTGCTTTCTAGCTCGCAGTTAAGAAGGTGTTGGAGAACAAAAGTTTACTACGACTTATAGTTACAAATGATGTTTATAATTATGATTTTAAAAATAAAAGTCAGTCACTGATTTATATTGATGACTTTTATAATTAAAAGTCTCCAATAACTGATATCTAAGACATATGATTTAAAAATAAAAAATAACTGTTATTTGCAGATTATTTAGATACAAACCAAAAATAATTGTTATTTTGGATTTATAAAATAAAAATCAGAAAAAAACTATTATTTAAGAGGTAATTAGATAAAAATCAAAAAATAATTGTTAAAGAGCGTTTTTTTTTAATAAAAGCTGTAACTGTTATGGTCTCTGCAGTGAATTTTACAAAATAGCTGCTTGTATGACGCCACACTTGTGCAACTTGTTTTCGTTTTTCTTACAAATTTCCACTTCTTGCATTCTTGCTCGCGTTTTGATATTTTCTCTCTCGCAACTGCACCAGTATGACGTCACATAAAAGTTATTCTCAAAAATCCTCTCTTATGGACGCACTCTAGGCAGAATTGAATGACTACAGAATAGTGCTCTTTCGTGTCAGGTCGTTCACAATGTGGGTTTCAGGCTAAATTGCATAGAACAATAAAAAAATGTATAAATATATTAAATCGAAGCCAGGGTTCTCGGTTATGGAGTATTGTGTTGCCGGCGAGCAGCCTTCTTTACACGAGCATCGCTTAATTCAGCTTGGAAGACACCGCAATACTTCGGTACGAACATGTTAATGCTTAGCAGTAGATATTCCGAACTTTAGTAGCTTTGCTGGATGTGGAGAGAAAG
>NW_023473601.1:0-3722 GCF_013731165.1 Rhagoletis pomonella
TCTTGCACATGCACATAATATTACATATATGTATGTACATACATACTAACTTTCTTCTTATTTGGGGCTGACAAACTTTAACTTAAGAGTCGACTTTATTTCGTCTACTAATATGCCCCAATAGTTTTGGAGTCAAATGAAAATGCATTTTCTACGCATACGTATGTACATGCTCCATTAATTGATAACGTTTTTGCATGCATATATATGTATGTGCATATTACTGCCACAAAAACTACGAACATGCATATAAATGTACATATGTACAAATCACGGCGGCATACATATATATGCACATAATTACACGTATACTCAAATACAACAATAACAATTTCATTCATAAACGCATGCGCATATTTCTCAAGGCCAAGTAAATTCATTCATAAAAACAACCGCAGCACATCTCCCCGCAAATTCATCACCAACAAGCGCAACTTTGTCAATCCGACACAAAAATTCTAAAATCTTAAAATCAAGAAATCTCGGCCAGCCAAGTGAAAAGTGGCAATTATTTCTCTATATCCAGTAAAATAAGTTATCTCGAATCTTGGCAATTTTTGGTAATTTTTGGTCATTTTTGACAAAACACTCTATTTCTCTGTTCCATACCAATATTTCAATCATTAACTAGTATTTTAAAGTGTCATTTTAATAAACATTAAATAAAAGTGTCTGTTTTCTGCAGCAAAATACATTAATTTTTTTTTAATAAAATCAAATCTTGTAAAATCACAAACTTATGTGGTTTTATCGGAAGTTCACAGATGTAACGTGGCAACTTGGCTCGTTTTCATATTTTTCGGTCCGAAATTGTAAAATTTTTGTCCATGCCGCGCCACAATTTTTGTACAGGTGGGTCGATGTGCCTTGAACAAAATTTATATATATACAAAAAAATTATTTTATTTATTTTTTAGTATTAAAATTGTCTATACTTCAAAGCGTTTATAAAAATATATTTACATACCATAAAAGATTCAAACACATCAAAGTACAAGCAATGCAAAGTCCAAGCTAGTGCTACTCCACTGTACATGTGTATATGAATGTATGCATGTATGCGTGTAAAAAATGTCAATTCCAGTTTGATTTTAACCCATTTAGCGGACATAGTTTTTTTGGTTTCAGCTGGTTGCAACTGTCAATGAAGCACAATTTTTATGTTTAATCTTTATGAAAGTTACATGTATCGTCGAGAACATGGTTACATGCAGAATTTTAAATTAATTAATATTATTCGTCATACAAAATGTACGAGTATTGCTTTATTAAATGCAATCTTATGCGAAAATCTAAATGTTTGGTGAACGTAGGGTTAATATTTTCGCGCACGTGCCAATCTGGTGTCGATTCCCAGAAATTGAATAATTTGTGTGTTGATGGGAGCGGCGAGGGGAAGACGAAAGCCGACCAATCGTACATTTGTATGTACATATATATGTTACATACATACATTACATATCTACATATTTACAAATAAATGTGTACATACGTACATATTTATGCGTTTGGCTTTTTGCATGAATAGAAAATTTGATTGCAGAAATCATTTTAATGAAATTAATTTTACAAACACATTTGTACTATATAATATTAAGTTTATTAGTTAATATCGGTATTTTGATAACAAGCCATAATTTGTTAGACACACTACGTACATACACGGGCAATCAAAAGTGATTGCATGGTTCTTTTTTGTATAATATTTACAATGTTTTTCAAGTAAACATTTTTTTGTTATTTTTTTATAAAAATATGGTTCATGCAGTAATCGAAACCACATAAGTCAAACTTTCAAAATTTATACAGAACGTAGAAAAATTCAACAAATGTTGATCTAAATTTTCTACTTTTTAATCGAATGGCCTTATTCAATCAAAATAAAGTAGCTTTATAAAAGGTTTAAAAATTGAAAAATGTATGAAAACGTCAATTTATAAAGCTCTTTAAACCTACTATATATTTTATGAATAAGGCCATAAATTTTTAGAAAGTTTTGGGTACGCAGATAGATTGGTTATGTATGTAATTTTAGTGAAACAAGTGAAAGTTTTAAGCGGATAAAAGATCGCTTTAATTTTTAATGAATTTTTTTCCGACGTATATTGCGGTTTTATGCATATAACAGGTGTAATTTATAAAATATAGTATTTAATTTTTGTTTTATTATTTTGTTTGCAAACGGTCTTGCGCATTTTATTCTACAAGAAATTCGCTTTTATGTATACGGTAAAAAGTACAAGCCGTCCGCAACAAAAAATCATTAAAAATCCACACGATTTTTTAGCCGCTTAAAACTTGCACTTGCTTTTCTACCGATCTTTAACCGCGCGCAGCATTTGTTTATTCTCATAAGTGAATTTTGTCAATGAAGAATTTACTAATTGTTGACGAAAATATGGTTTACAAAATTTTCGCAAATTTATATTAGTTGATTGGAATTTTTATGAAAATAACGTTTTCCCAAAATTTACCCAGAAATTGTTTGTAATAACTAATTAATGTTTTCGATTTAATTCAATGAAAGGGGCATTAAAATAACTATCAAAAGTCATTTTTGTTGATAGATATAAACGTGCACAAAAATAACATTTCACAATTGCTAATTTATTCAAATTCTGTTATTTTGTGCCGCTCTGCGCTCACGCTGTTAAAAAATGGTGAATTTCTAGAGCTATCGATGTTAAAAATTTAACGTGGTGAACTTCTAGAGGATTTCTGATCTATTACAAAATACCAACGAGTAGCGTGTTGCTGCTTCTCTGTATTAAACGTTCTCTGCGATCCCGCGCAGCTGAGCTTCTTTAACTACGCGGGGATTTTTGTACTCCGAGCTCGAAGTACACCTGCCGCTTGAATTCATATGCTTACATACATACATACATACATACATATGAAATCCACTGTCATTTTTCGTGAACGAACGTACTTGAATTTATTTATCTGAATTTAGGCTGCGTTTCAAAATTTATTTTAATTTTCGTGTTTTTGGTTACACCAATCAATTTTAATATCGATTTTAGTGACCTATGTGCTCTTCCCTTAAATACAAATTAAATCAGAATAACCAAACCACACCCAGAGATGTTACACGTTTAATCAGCTGATCGATATGCACACACCACAATATTGTGTATCTGCTGTTTACTTCTATACCAGCCCCGCTTTGACTACCACTTTTAGCACGGTGCTGCCATATTTTTACTCACTTAACTAAAGAAATTTAATTGTGAATTAAAAAAAAAATCAGTTAAAATTAATTTCCACTTAAGGCAGCCTCACTTCCTACGTACAGAATTTGAATTTAGCGGTTTTTAAAACTACAGTAGAATCAGAGAGAGAGGTTAGTTTGCGAAAAAGTTAATCACTCGGCTAACTTAACCGAATTTCAGTGCTCACGTACCGCTCTAAAATGTTAACTTTTCTGAGCTTGTACATTTTTCAAACCAGCCCTTTGTTTGGCAACAAAAACAAGCCTGATCGCATTTTTTTTTTGTCATGAGCGTTTGAATTTGTGAGATGTGTATTGTTTGTGTGTTAAAAAAATTTCAATAAAGAGGAGAAAGTCATCGCATATCAGATTAAACGCATACAAACACCTGTGGGATTCCGTCGGGTGAATTCGCACCGTTTTTGATGCAACAGAGTTTACTACTTCGAAAACGCAAGAACGCGCACATTTGTGCGATTCTATAGCAGTGAAAAATGTCATTTTATAAACA
>NW_023473602.1:0-3722 GCF_013731165.1 Rhagoletis pomonella
TTGAATTGCACAGTGGCAGTCTAGTGCTTTGCTGCACAGATCAGCCTGAATCCTGGTTTGCTTAAATTGCAACATTTTTAAAATTTTGTGCTTAAAAATTATGCACTAAAAAGCACATTTCGCGCTGACTTGCAAACGTGATCAACATGAATCCGCTCAAGATTTTCTGCTTCGTGGCTTTACTTGTCGCAGCCGCTAGTGCTGCACCCAAGCATGGCAAGAACAAGGATAATGCCGTCTCGAGAAGTTTAAAGCCCACTGATTGGTTATCGGTGTCTGAACTCCAGTCGATGCAGTCAGCTGAGGATTTCACTATGCAGCAGTTGGAGAACATGTCAGTGGAGGAAGGCGAACGAGAAATTGAGAAAATTTATCACCTCTCACAAATTAACCACGCGTTGGAACCATCGTTTGTGCCAAGTCCCAGTAATGTGCCAGTTCTCTTGATGAAACCCAATGGTCAACCCGAACAAACCACTTTGAATGAGATGGTCGACGCTGCCAAGAAACAGCCCAACTTTGGCAATGAGGAAGTTACCATTTTCATCACTGGCTTGCCCCAGACCAGCCCTGCAGTCGCAAAGGCAAACAAAAACTGATGTGCGTCAATCCGCACTCATAGGGCCAGTAAGCGAATTTTCGCTCGTGGCAAAAATATTTTTTTTATATACATATACAATACATTTCTTAAGTTACTTTCAATCTTACTTTTTTTTTTTTTTTTAATTTTTTTATGACTTTTTTTTTAAATATTAAGCCAAAATTTTATCAATAAAAATAAATAAATGTTAATTAAAAATTTACTAAAATAAGAATTAATTAAAAAAAAGGGTTATAGTTACATAAAATTTTTAAAAAACTTATATGATAGGAGACAATTAGAAAAATTTAAAACTACAAGAAATTATACAAACTCCCACAATGACACAGACAGTAGTAGAATTTATAAATACAGCAACAAAGCTTATACCTGATTTTGATGGCAAATCAGAAAATTTACGTTCATTCCTTTACGCACTAACTCTGGTTGATGCGATAAAAGGCGAACATGAGGCAATAGCCATTTCCTTAATTAAGACTAAACTTAAAGGAAATTCGAGAAATTTAATTGACAATGAAAATACAATTGCGGAAATCAGTACCAAACTACGCACCACCGTAAAAGGTGAGTCAGTAGAAGTAGTGACTGCAAAACTTATGAATATAAGACAAAGTAGCAAAACTGCTACAAATTACTGCAATGAAATAGAAACACTAACAAAATCATTAGAAAATGCATATATAAATGACGGCATAAACTTAAATTTGGCAAGTAAATATGCGACACAAGCAGCCGTAAGGGCAATAACTAAAAATTGCACATTAGAAAAAAGTCAAACTTATTATGGAAGCAAGTCAGTTTACTGACATGAATGAAGTAATAAGCAAATTTGTTGGAAGTTGTACAGAAGCTACAGGCCAACAAAATACCATTTTGCACTACCGACAAAGACAATTTGGCAACAGATTCCAAAACAATAGAAATTTTGGAAGAAGGTTTCAAAATAGAACCAATGTTCAAAGAAACCACAATGGCCAAAACAGCAATTATAGTGGAAATAACTATAATAATAGAGGTCAAAACAGAAATACCTACCGAGGTAATACAAGGAATATTAGAATGACCCAAACAGACAACAATAGTTCGGAAAACCCGGACATTCCCCTAAGATAAACTCGGACTACAAAATATACAATCTTAACCTTAACTTTAGCATTTACATACAAGTCAGAATTGCTCTAACACCGCCATAACACTACTAGTTGACACAGGAGCAGACATTTCCATAATTAAACATGACCAAGATACACTTAAACACATAAACAAAAAAACACATTACAACACTACAAGGCATTGGACAAGGAAAAATCAATTCAATAGGCACAACATTTTTCGATTTAAAATTTAAGAATTACTTAATACCACACGAGTTTCATGTAGTACAAAACGATTTCCCAATACCGTGTGATGGCATTATTGGAATGGACTTTATGAAAAAATACAATTGTCTACTTGAATTCAATGAGAATCAAGATTTCCTAACCCTCAGACCAGAAAAATTCCAAATGCACATTGAAATACCAATTATAACTACTTGTAACGATGACATAACACTCCCAGCTATGTCAGAAGTTATAAGAAGGGTGAAACTTTCTACTCCTTTTCAAGAAGTACTGATACCTAATCAAGAAATACAAGCAGGTATATTCATTGCAAGTACCTTGGTAAAATCTGAAAATGCATTCATACGAATTCTTAACACAAATGACAGACCAGTAACGGTAAAACTAAACAGAATTCAATCAGAAAATCTCACTGACTATAACATAATTTCAAGTGATCAAAACAAAACAGAAAGAAAAAAATAAAATTTTAGATACACTAAAGAAAAATTTTCCAAAACTATTTGAAAAAACGTTAACGGAATTATGTTCTAGGTACAGCGATATTTTTGGATTAGAAACAGAAGCAATCACATCAAACAATTTTTTACACACAAAAGTTAAGGACAAAAGATACAGACCCAGTATACATTAAGAACTACCGTATACCACACACTCACAAAGAAGAAATTGAAAGACAAGTCTCAAAAATGTTAAAAGATGGAATAATAGAGCCATCATGTTCCGAATATAATAGTCCTATTTTATTAGTTCAGAAAAAATCACTTCCAAATTCAATTGAAAAAAGATGGAGGTTAGTAATAGATTACAGGCAGATTAACAAAAAATTTATAGCGGATAAATTCCCACTGCCAAGAATAGATGACATCCTAGACCAATTAAATATTTTTCTTGTTTGGATCTTATGTCAGGATTCCATCAAATACCACTAGAAACAAATTCACGAGACCTGACATCCTTTTCTACAAATAATGGATCCTACAGGTTTTCTAGACTCCCATACGGATTAAAAATTGTCCCTAATTCATTTCAAAGAATGATGACAATTGCGTTTAGCGGTTTAAAACCAGAACAAGCATTTCTCTATATGGACGACCTGGTAGTCCTGGGTTGCTCTGAGAAACACATGCTATCAAACCTATCGGATGTTTTTAAACTATGTCGCAAGCACAACTTAAAATTACATCCTGAAAAATGTTCATTTTTTTATGCGCGAGGTGACTTATTTAGGACATAAGTGCACTGACAAAGGCATACTCCCCGACGACAAAAAATTTTCAGTAATTAAAAATTACCCTATACCTACAGATGCAGATAGTGCGAAAAGATTTGTAGCATTCTGTAACTACTACAGGAGGTTTATAAAAAATTTCTCTGAATACTCAAGACATCTCACTAGATTGTCAAAGAAAGGAGTACCTTTTCAGTGGACACTAGAATGTAATAATGCTTTCGAGCACCTTAAAAAGGCATTGATAAGTCCTACATTGTTACAGTACCCAGATTTCAGCAAACAATTTTGTATAACTACTGACGCAAGCAAACACGCATGTGGTGCTGTACTAACACAAGAATATGAGGGAAAAAAATTGCCGGTGGCATATGCATCTAGAACTTTCACAAAAGGAGAAAGCAATAAGTCAACAATTGAACAAGAATTAACCGCCATACATTGGGCAATAACATATTTTAAACCATACATTTACGGAACAAATTTTCTGGTAAGATCAGATCATAGGCCACTATCTTACCTATTTTCAATGAAAAACCCTAGCTCA
>NW_023473603.1:0-3721 GCF_013731165.1 Rhagoletis pomonella
AAAATAGTGTGTTTTATTTGGTGGGGGTTAGTGGGACCTTCGCCGGATTCTGGATCGGCTGAGTTCACCTCAGCCTTTGACAAAACCCACCTCATAAATGGCGCCCGAGCAGGGACCCAGCTCTGCAGGCGCATGTGCAAAAAATTTTACAAGCACCAACACTGCGGAAGCGGGCTCGCCGAACACACCACAACCAACAGATGACACACGCGCCAGCGAGAGCAAAACCAATACGCTGAACGTCGGCTCCCTCAGCTGGATATACCTGTTAAGGAAGGAGAAGTTGATAGAAGAGTGCAAGCGACATCGAATTTTCGTAGAGGGATACACAGTCGCCGACCTGCGCAACGCACTTAGCGCATATGTAAAGGCAAAGCGCAACCGCAAATCAACGGAAAATTTACTGAGAGACCTGGAAGAGGAGATTAATACTGAAGAGAGAAGGCCCGTGAAGCTGTCACTCGGCCACTTCCCCTCCATCCAGATCGACAACACAAGCCCACAACCAGAAGGGACTGGGCATATAACGCCAAGAAGCAACGAGATGAGCGACGCCGAACTAATGAACACCGTCCGTCGCTGGGACGTACACTTTGCAGGAGGCGACACGCTACACGACTTCCTGGAGAGGATCGAAGAACTAGCCGAGTGCTACCGCATCCCACTTGACAACCTCCTCCCAACCCTACCTGAAGTGTTAAGCGGGAAGGCCCTTCAATGGTATCGCGTGCGAAAACCGCATATCCGCTCATGGGCTGCATTCCTTGCCGAAGTGAAGAGTTTCTTCCCGCCAAGGCGATATATGAGCCAGCTGGAAGATGCCATCCGACAACGAAAGCAACAGAGCAGAGAGAAAGCGAAAGATTACATCCTGGCACTGCAAACCCTGATACGCCAACACCCGACTATGCACAAGGAGGACCACCTGGAGCGCATCTACGATGGCCTACGCGTGGAGTACCGCCTCTTTGTTAAGCGGGGTGAGTTCAGGACAATTGAAGAGCTGATGGAGCTCACCGATGAATTTGAGCTCCTGAAGAGCGAAGAAGCCAGACAAAATAGACAGACGGCACACAGCCTACTCCCCCTGGACGAAGGTTACAGTAGAGAGAAATCCTGCTGGCGATGCAAAGCACACGGACACCGCCGCTTCCAATGCCGAGGAGTTAAGAAGCTATTCTGCTCCAGATGTGGCCAGGACAACATTCTCTCCAGAGACTGCTTATGCGACACCGCCAGCTCATCCGATGCTAATCCGCCCGCCAGAACGCGCAACTCAGCAACGGCACCGCTCCCCGCCGCTTCCGCTTATACGAATGTACAGCGCGGAAGAAGATTGGATGGCCGATTCTACGCCAACGTAGTGATCGAGGGCATGAGTGTGCGAGCACTGGTAGACACTGGCGCTACGGTCACGTATGTCGACAAAACCGTACGCAAGCACTTGGAGAAGAATATGATCCGACCACGGCTCAGCCATCGCAACGTGCAACTCGCTGACCAAACGTGCATCTCAAGTTCGTATACGTACTCCGTTAATATCAAGTACAGCGGACGAGCAACGACGACGCTGGTCTCAGTGATCCCAAATCTCGCTGAACGCATAATTTTGGGAATGGACTTTCTCAGGAAAAGAGGGATCGCCATCATGCTGGATGGCCAACAACTAGCCGCAGCCAACTTGCGGAAACCAGACACACCCGCCAAGTTGTGCGCGACAACTGAGAGAGAACACTTACGGGAAGAGCAGAAGCGAACCGAATTTTTGAGAAATCACCGAAAGCTCTCTGGCAGAATCATCAGGCCTAGCACCACCGCCGGCCGTATGAACACACCCAAGTGCAACCAGCCAGCGAAGCAATGGACCGACCCCGCAACACGACCGTAACGACCACCATCCAAAGCCACGCTGTGGTCTCCGAACAAGCCGCGTGTTCATCAGGCAGAATTACTAATCACCATCGAAAACTCACCAGAGGAGATGACGCAACCACCCGCAGCCAGCAACCAACAAATAACAGATGCCAGCGAAGAGCCCGAAAACGAAGACATAGCGCCAAACACCGACCAAGTGACCCGCCCAGGAACACACCCCGCCGTCCTCAACCGAGAGACCTTATTTAGCTTTTTTTTTGCTTTTCAAAAACCTGTTTAAATTTGTAATTATTTAATTCCGTTTGCATAAAAGCATTGTAATTAGTGTATACTTGTATCCGTACGTAAAAGCGAAATAAGAAAGTAGAATAGGAACTTCTGTAAAAGAATAATAATAATAAGTTTCAATCGTTTTTATATATATACTTATTCATATACATGTACACATATAGATAGCTTAGTAATAGCATGCCATGTAAAATTCCCTTTTTAAATAAAGTAACAACACAAACGGGACGCACACACACCGGCTGAGCCACCGTAGCTCTAGAACGCCGCAACCTTCCGTCCCCCGAAGTGGGAGGGGGACTGTAACGTAGCATATCCGCTACGATACAATAACATACAGCATCGTACATATATACAATATTGTACATACATACTGCACCGCACATACATACAACATTGTACATACATACTCCACCGTACATGTAAATACAGACATACATACAGCGACACACCATTGTACATACACACTACACCAAGTGAAGCACTGCTAGCAGCACACCAGCAGCATGCCCGAATAACTCACCAACCACTTCGCTCACCACACTGCATAAATCGGGACGGCACACGACGAATTCTCAACAAGCATGCAGCGCAACAGGTATAAAAGGCTTAACAAGTGCGCAGTCAGGTCAGTCTTGCTAGGTGAGTAGCTGACTTGACTGGTCGATGAGCAGGTGGCGTGCTTGCGCGCTAATGTCTTGCCGGCCAGCCAAGCCAAGCTCGGCGTAACCAATCGGTCGATCAGCTGGTGTGCCTGCGGGCGCGCCAATGTGTCACCGATTAGCCAAGCCAAAACCAAGTACGACTCAACCCGCCGGCAGACCAGGATTGCACGCCTTTTAGGCATCCTAATTGGTCGCCGGCTGGTTGAGCCTCCGACACTGCCGACCCGTTCCAGCCCCTACTTTTGTAGAGAGCGACTAGGGGAATGGCAGTGCCTGGAGTGAGTCTTGCTAGTCTTGCTAGGTCGTTCCGCTCCACCGGTTGCCGAGGACCAGTTGCTGTTAGAAGTCACCCGCTGCCGCATATCATCCGTCGTAGCGCCGCCGCTGCTCAACCGTTGCTCCGCTGTTGCCGAGAGTCACCCGCTGTGCCGCCGCCGCTGCTCAACCGTTGCTCCGCTGTTGCCGAGAATTACCCGCCGTGCTCCTAGCGCTCTCACCGTTGCTCAAGCGTTGCTCCGCTGTTGCCGAGAATCACCCGCCGTGCTGCTAGCGCCCCACCGCTGCTCAACCGTTGCTCCGCTGCTGCTAGCGCTCTCACCGTTGCTCAAGCGTTGCCTCGCTGTTGCCGAGAGCCACCCGCCGTGCCGCTAGCGATCTCACCGTTGCTGCGCTACTCCTGAGAGGCAACCGCCGTGCTGCTAGCGCTCTCGCCATCATCCGCTCCGACCCGACCGCACGACCACAACGAACGTCACCTCTCTCTCGCTCTCCCTCTCTTTGGACATAAGGTTGCTAGCACTCTAGTCGTAGCGCCGTGTGTGTGTGTGTGTTCGAAGTAAATACACTAAAATAGTGTGTTTTATTTGGTGGGGGTTAGTGGGACCTTCGCCGGA
>NW_023473604.1:0-3721 GCF_013731165.1 Rhagoletis pomonella
CTATTTTAAAATAGAAAGAAAATCAGTTCATACAGATTCTAGAGATTTATGAGTGCGGACAAGTAAGTTTAAGCAGCCGCGTTTATAGCGTCAGCCGCATGCACCGCCCGCAACGTTCAAGGCGATAATAATTACGCGGCGCCCGTGTCAAAAACTTTTTTTCAATACTGTCAGAGTGCGAAGTACCAAATTTTTCTTTTTCGAGAACGAAAACAAGTATTTATACTACATTGTGTAAAATTTTGACTGTGATCTGAGGCCTAGAAGCTATAAAAAATCAAATTTGTTTAAATAATTGTTAATGAAAAAATTATAAATTTGCAAATATAATTTGGGAAAAATTTTATTCAGAAAGAGAAAAAGCTTATTAACTGTCAAAAAAAATTTCACTCAATTATAGCAAACGAGTCGGAAGTTATTAATTTTTCAATCGAAAGTTGCAAATATCATTATTATTCAAAATAAAAAAAACGGTGCGGTTTTTCGAGAAACGGTTCAAAGTGTTTTTTTGTAATGCTATGATGAACAAATTTTAGCAATAGTTGTCACTTTTCAGAAAATTACCAAAATTTCATGGGCTCATTTTACGTGGCCTGACTCATTATCAGTGTTACCGCGTATTACTGGTATTAACTTCGAGTTTTCATAAGTCTTTCTTATTTACTTAGTCTCTTTGGGGGTATTTTTAACAAATACTGTTGGGGTTTTAAGTAAAAATTTAATTTTAAAATAATTAATTTTTGGCTTGGAATGAACATTACTACAAATTATAAAATATACATGCTATCAACAAAAATAAAACTTGATGTGCTAGGAAGAAAGAAGCTTTATTTTAATTTAATGTATTGTTCCATTCCCTCATATCTGCAATATTAAGGTGACCAGAATTTTATAACATTCCAGGATGACAAATTCTCCACATTGAAAACACAAAAAAAAATGTATATTAACAACAATTGAGCTTGAGGCCGTTTTTAATGAAAAACTTATTGTGGAAAAGCAACAATAATTAAAAAAAAATGGTAGAAGTGATAGCTATTTCGGAAATCACCACATTTCCTCATCAGACTTATTTCATTAAGATTCGAACCGACGATCCCACTGACTCAGCCAGTTGTCTACGCACTGTGCTAAGTTCGCCTTGTAAATTATCGTTGCTTTTTTCCCACTTTTTCATTTGTTAAGCCAACATAATCAAGCGCAGCTATTCCGCTGCTATTCACACTTGATCATGTGGTTGTTGGTTTTGTTGGTTTTTGTTAACAATTCTATTTTTAGAATGTTTAACTTTTTAGGTGTGCTCGTCCTTAAGTTATTTGTTTGTTTGGTACTCATAAACCGCAACGGCTCTGCGAAATCGTATGAATAGGGATAAATCGATACAAGTAAATCCAAGCAGATACTCGATACTTTTCTCAATTTACCAAGTAGTTTTTTACTCGGTACTTTTTACTGCGATCCAAGTACATAGGTATCGAAAAAAAAAGTACTTGTATCGGAAGCGCCAAACTTATTATGCTTCAGCATCTTTTTTGAAAAGCAACCCATTAGAGGAATGGGAAGATATGCGCTCTACATTTCCGCAGCTATATAAGCAAGCCCGTCTATATATAACGGTTGTTGGGTCATCTGTCCCTTGCTAGAGGCTTTTCTAAAAAACAGGTACAACTATCAGCTATGTTCTAAAATTCGAAAATTTAAAATCGACTCGATTTCGATAATTTCTCGAGGGTTTTTAGCCCAAAAATTTACAAGTCTCGCATTAAAATGATTTATTTCATATCGCTGCTGCTTCTTTTACGGTTTTCAATTAGAATATTCACTCTTTTCATCAGATATAATTAAAAAATATTTGGCAAATCGAGTCGGTTGTATCAAAATCTCACCTTTCAGGAAAATATTTGGAAAAGTTGATTTTTTTGGGGAAATATAACAAAAAAGGAGTTATTTTCTCAAACTTATTTAAACTTATTTATATGAAAAAGCTTTATCTATTAATCTTGTAAAAATGTATTCTATTGTTTTTGTATAAAAAAATATTAGAAGATAAATAATGCTGTAAAAATTCATATTTTTTGATCAAAAAAAATTCAGTAACTTTGAAAAATCTGCAAAATCTATGTACAAGTACTCGATACTTTACCGATACTGAGTAGGTATCGATACCTTGTTTGATACAAGTACAAGTTCTGATTTGAGTAATACCTTGATGGTATCGATTTATCCCTACGTATGAAATAACGAATTCACCTGCCTTCAAATGTATCTTCAAATTTTCGAAGAATGACCACTGCTCCTTGACTATAAAGTCATGGGTTCTCAAGTTTACCAATCCGGTACACATTTCTTCCACAAAATCGTTCGCACTTAAGATCAACGTTTTCAATGTGCACCTTTCAGACTGCAGCCAAGATTCAAATTTGACCTCCTTCCAAAATTCTCGGTCAAAAGACTTGATCAAATTCTCTTTGATGAACGTGGTTCCCGGGCAATTTGAGCATTCAACCATGTGGCAAGAAGTTGATGCATTAGGACACATTGTCAATTTAAGGCAATCACGGTAACTGTTTAAATCTTCGGGCGAAACATTTGTTAAATAATTCAAGTTGATTTCCTTCAACATCAGCTTCACATTTTCATGATAAATGCAAACGCATACTGTATGAGTTCCGCTGCTTCCTGCCAAAACACAATGTTTTGGCCTGAGCTGGGTAAATTTTGTGAATTCAATTTTAATATCCTTGTGTTCGGATTGAAAGCTCGCGAATAGCTCATTCAGGTTGCAGAGAATTATCATCTTCTGCATTTGAACCTTCTTACCGTCAATTCGTACAGACACCCAGTCTTTCATCCCTGTCATCAGGCAACTCATATCATCGCGCTGATAAAACTGAGTCACTAGAGCTTCAGTTTTGCACTCGAAAGGTTTTCCTTTCTTTGCGTTTGGGAGTGTGAGTATGCCATCCTGGCTTTTCTTTCAGATGTTCAAAACTCAGCCATTGTTTTTGCGCGACTCCATGTCGGTGGAGCAAGCGTGAGAAGTTGATTTTGTTCTGCTCTACTAGTTGAAGTTTTGTACTTTTCTTTTATTTGCTCAAGGACTTTTACTGCATCCATGTGGTATTGGTTTTGGCACTCATCCTTTGAACTCATATTTTCTTCAGTAAAGTTGGAGCTATCGTAATCGGAAATTCGGTCATCATTCTCAGAATCATTATCGTTTCCATCTAGAATAACGTCTTCACAAGGCTCATTACTTTTCAAAGTCGGTAATTCAATTTGCTGAGCTCTTTCCTGCACGGTCCACAAATTCGCAACCGTTTTGATAGCGTAGTGAATTTTGATATTAAGCCGTCAGAAAGCCGTCGTGTATCTGAAGATACGTGTTTTTTTTTTGTTGAAGGGATTAAAGCAAAAAGAAGCAAAAATGTCTTTATAAAGCTTAGCCTTTTTATGAGCCATAGCCATTGAAAATATTAATTATGTAAATAACACACGTCTTTATTTTAATACTGTTTCTAAAAAACTGGTCTTCAGAATGGCTGCCTTCATAAACTATAGCTGATTTATTATAGCTACTTATAGGTTACGCGAGTAGGTATGCATATCTATTGAGAAAGGGTTTGGACGAATCTGCTGTGGTTAGGTACAACGAAAAATTTTAATCATCCTCAACTACCGAGAAATCCCATCTTCTTCAAACTTTTCAAATATTGTGCTA
>NW_023473605.1:0-3721 GCF_013731165.1 Rhagoletis pomonella
TGAGTAAATAATGTAAAATTTGGTACTTATGACTTTTACTATTCCCTCTCTAAGTCAAACCGGTTTTTTTACCAACTGTCACCATGACTTTTTTCTACCTGCCTGTCGAAACACTGTGCGCCGTGTTGAAAAAATCGTTCAATGTTATAATGAATTAAACAGTGTATAATTATATAGCAAACATCTTAAAACAAATATTTAGCAACGTGGTATTAGTATAAAATATTTTAGTTACTTTATCACATCAGTAATACAAAATAGAATAAATTTGTTTGCAACTGCCACCTAACAAAGCGGTGTTAAATTTAATACAAGCGGCGTAAGTCTTTACGATCAGCTGTTTAGGCTAAGCCTACCACGTTGAGTTCAGGTAGCGTAAAAATTTTCTGCTTGAAAAAATTTAGGAAAGTTGCCAACTGTTGAGCTGAGCGGAACTACTCAACTGTGCGTTTCTAAGACAAACATTCAACAGTTTAACAACACCTACGTCTTAGAAACGCGCCCAATGCTAAATCAGGACAGAACAGAACTGAGCCTTTATGTTGCTTTATGAATGACAGCAAACGATATTGCAAACACTCTTTATTACAAATTTCTTGATTTATGGAACCCTTGGTCATGATTTTTTGCTCTCGTGCCACACTGGCAAATGGCTTGCCACACCAAGTATTTATTAGGGCAAAAAAATAACAAAAAACAAGGAACTTGTCCATTATTTTTAGCTTGAAGGCATCTTGGACTCCATTTGTCTTCGTTGCATTGTAAAATTCAGCGCCCCGAATCTGCTTAAAGGCTGCTTCGAGGTATGTTTCCTCGTTCACACATACTTTTTCATGCTTTTTGCACAAAATTTTCTCCGAAAGCTTACACTTCGCCGCACACGTTTTGAAGAGTACGTAGAAGTTACAAAAAGTAGATACGCGAAATTAACAACGACACCATACCCTTTTTATTTACAGTTAGTTGTACGCAACTGATGAGTAAACACAATTGACTAGTTTTTTTCGTTAACATTCTTTAAACTATAATGACCGACTACATACTATTCATTTAGTGTAGGGATGCACAGCAGAGGTGCACGCAGGCGACATCGCACAGTGGAAAATTTTTGAAAAACCCTGGCTAAAAGTCCAGAAAAAAATTGGTGCATTCGTATGCATAACCATCTTATATTGTTAGGAGGGCTCTATTGCGTATCGTTATGAGACAACAAGTCCATTCTCTTAAGGTATTTAGTGTTACAGGAGATCGAAGTGACTGTTGGTAGCAATTCGCTCTAAACTTTTCGTAAATTAGAGTTTTCGTCGTTGTTAAAATCGTGGTATTATCCTTAAAAAAAAATAACAGTTTTCAAGTATCCGCTCATGGACATTGTAATCTAGAGTATGTAAAACACGGTTTTTCATTGTCACGCCATCTAAAAACTGACGTAAGACGTAGATATTCACGGATTGATTTTTTTGTTTACTCATTATGATGGGTTAGGAAAATAGTTACGAGAGTGGTCGAGATGGGCGGTCTAAATTTCTTTTTCATATATATTGAAGTTTTCCCATCCACCTTGGTTAAAACCACCTGCCACAAGCCGCCACTGTAGTTTGGACATCAGTTTTTATACGCGATTCTTAATTTTTTTGTGTTTAAAAGATTTAAATTATGTAAAAAATTATTTCTGTCAAGATTTTGATATTTTAGAGATTGGATGTTTTTAAATTTAAACGATGTCAGAAAGTACTACTATATAAGAGTGCTCATACATGGGCACCCCTGCCAATTGGGCAACTTTCTGAAGAAGCCCAAGAGTCAAGGAATAAGGATATTAAAAAATATCGGCTGCTTGTATCCTCGGACCCTGTCATTTCAAGTTTACGTTTAAACCCACCAAAACAAAATCATAAACTGTCGTCAGATGCCATTAAATTATTATCAACTGTTGTAAATTCGGATGCGGAATTGCCATCAGAAAATATAGATATGAGCTTGGATACTTCAGATGATCTTAAAAATATATTCCTGTACTAACAAATATGTATGTTGTTGTTGTTGTTGTAGCGGCTACAACAACCCCGCCCAGATCGGCTGATATCTCAGTCGTTGCCGTCGAGTTCCACTAACGGCAGCCCCAAGAAGCGTGCAGCCTCTATGGGGTCGGTCCACAGGGACGACGCCGTTAGGGTTGTGGGGTTTTCCGGGCATGCGAAGAGATGTTTCCAGTTGTGAGGGGTCTCTCCGCATGCCGGACATTCGTTCGGCACATCCGCATTTAGCCTACTCAGGTAGGAGTTTAGCCTGCTGCAGTAGCCAGAGCGAAGTTGGGCTATTGTTGTTCTGGTCTCCCGAGGCAGATGGAGCTCCGTCGCGTCAATGTCCGGAGTTTGTGTGCCTAGAACGGCATTCACAGGTCTAAAGTCTACATAACTCGAGACTGCGTCCCTGTGATTGCCGTTCAGGGCCTGTCTGTAAGCTGACGGGTCCAGAGGCTGCTTAATGAACCTCTGGACTTCGTCCATATAGATGCCTCCTGACGTGCCTCGGCGAGGGCTCCTCTGCAAGCAGCTGTCTAATTGGGTGGCCACATCTGTGGCTCCCAACCAGAAACTGCTTGCAGAGCATCGTGTTGTGCTCCCTAATAAGGAGCATTTCCGCCTCATCGTGGAGGTGGTATTCTGGTGACATCAGGAGGCATCCGGTCGCTGTCTTAAGTGCTGTGTTTTGTACCGTGTGTAGCTTCATCCACTGGGTCCTACTAGTCCCCGGCGACCACACTGGTCCTGCGTAGTTTAAAACCGGCCGGGCTATTGCCTTGTATGTTGCCAGCAACGTTTCTTTGTCTGTGCCCCAAGTACTGCCGGCTAGCGACTTGAGGACCTTGTTGCGGCTCTGTACTTTATTGACAATAGCGGTTGCGTGCGCAGAGGAGAGCAGGCTGTCGAATGTTACTCCGAGTATTTTAGGACTATTCACCGTCGGAATTGGTGTATCATCGACGTGAATTCCCAGCGGTAGCCTGACCTCCTTCGTCCAGGTTGTGAACAGGGTCGCAGAGGATTTCGTAGGGGAGACGGCTAGACACTTTGCAGTGAAGAAGCGAGAAAGTTCAGAGAGATACCCGTTTACTTTCGAACATAGGTCATCAATTCCATTCGCAGTCGCCATGATCGAGCAATCGTCGGCGTAAGAGACAATCGAGACTCCCTCTGGTGGTTGAGGGAGCTTTGAAATGTAAAAGTTAAACATTAGCGGGGAAAGGACACCACCCTGTGGAACCCCCTGTTTTATTTTTCTAAGTTTGCTCGATTTGTCTCTAAACATTACCGACGAGTGTCGACCACTCAGATAATTTGCGCGACCACCGTTTGAGCCTCTGTGGGAGAGAGGAAGCCTCTATATCTTCTAGTAGCGTGGAATGGCTGACAGTGTCAAAATCCTTTGACAGGTCTAACGCTACTAGAATCGTTCTCTCACAGGGACGTTTATGGTTAAGGCCACGAGTTATCTGAGTTATGGCGTTAAGTGCTGTTGTTGTACTGTGCACTTTACGGACACCATGCTGATGCTTCGCTGGGGTCAAGTGGTTTGTGAAATACGGGAGCAGCAAGGCCTCGAGTGTCTTCGCTACCGGGGAAAGGAGTGTTATCCGCCGATAAGAATCTCCTATGTTGGCAGGTTTCCCCGGTTTGAGCAGTGGGGCCACTCTCCCCACCTTCCAGATGTCTGGGAT
>NW_023473606.1:0-3721 GCF_013731165.1 Rhagoletis pomonella
GGGATTGGATAGAGAAGCAAAGCGAATGGGTCTGGTGGTGAACGAGGACAAAACGAAGTATCTCCTGTCAGCACACAAACAGTCAGAGCATACGCGTCTTGGCACCCACGTCACTGTTGACAGTTACAAGTTTGAAAAAGTAGACGACTTCGTTTATTTGGGAACCAGCATTAACACCAATAATAATGTCAGCCTTGAAATCCAACGGAGAATCACTCTTGCCAACAAGTGCTACTTTGGGCTGAGTAGGCAATTGAGAAGTAAAGTCCTCTCTCGTCGTACAAAGATCACACTCTATAAGTCACTCATCATGCCTGTGTTGGTGTATGGCGCGGAAGCATGGACAATGAAAGCATCTGATGAGGCGGCTCTTGGAGTTTTCGAGAGAAAGATTCTGCGAAAGATTTACGGACCTTTACGCGTTGGTGATGGCGAATATCGCAGACGATTTAACGATGAGCTGTATGAGCTTTACAACGATATAGACATAGTGCAGCGAATTAAAATTCAGCGGCTCCGCTGGCTTGGCCATGTCGTTCGGATGGACAGAAACGCTCCTGCTCTGAAAATATTCAACGCGGGCCGCGATGCTGGGAACAGAGGAAGAGGAAGGCCTCCTCTGCGTTGGAAAGACCAGGTGGAGAAGGACTTGGCTTCACTTGGCATTTTCAATTGGCGTCAGTTAGCACAGAAGAGAAATGACTGGCGTGCTGTTTTGGACTCGGCCAAAATCGCTTAGGCGGTTACAGCGCCAAATAAGAAGAAGAAGAACTTATCCAAATTTTCAGATAATAAAAAAAGATACAATTTGGATTTTACTTGTTGTTGTAGACTTTTTTTTAATTAATGGCTTACTATCATAAAATCACATAACGCTGTTTGCAAGTGGACTACTCATATCATTATACCCGAGCGCACTTGTGCACAAGGGTATTATAACTTTGTTCACATAACGGTTGTTTGTAACAGGCAAAACGAATCGAGATAGATATAGACAAATGTATACATAAATGATCAGAATGAAAAAAGAAATCGATTAAGCGGTGACTGTCTGTCCGTCCGTCCGTCCGTCTGTGCACACGATAACTCGAGTAAAATTTGAGATATCTTAACGAAACTTGGTACGTGCACTTCTTTCGGGCGTAGGACGGATGGTATTGAAAATGGGCAAAATAGGACAATAACCACGCCTACCTCCCATATAACGGTAATTTTCAGAAATACGAAAACTGCGATATTTTAGTAACTACTGAAGATAATTCACTCAAAATTTATATTTACAATGAGTTTTAGACGAAAAATAAGAATATTAAAAAATTTTGGGAAATGGGCGTAGCCAGGCCTACTTATGGTTACATGTGTATATCTTGGTAACCGCTGCACCAATTTCTTCCAAACTTGGCACAGTTGTTGGCCCTGGTACAGCATACCAAATGGCCGAAAATTTTTAAAATCGGACAATAACCACGCCCACATCCCATATAACGGTAATTTCGAGAAATACGAAATCCTCGATAAATCAGTAAATATTAAAGCTAATTTGTTCAAAATCGATGCTTGCAGCAATTCTTTACCAAGAAATACGTTTATGATAAAATTTTGGAAAATGGGCGTGGCACCGCCCACTTATGATCACATATATTTATCTCGGTAACCGTTCTACCAATTTGTAACTCGGTACGGTTATTGTGCTTGCCACAAAACATTGAAAATTATTGAAATCGGACTAAAATTACGCCTACTTTTCATATAACGGTAAATTACAGAAATGCTTGAAATTTCGATAACTCAAAATTTAAGGGCGTTAATTTACTCAATTAATCGCCCTCAAATAATACTCACAATAATCTCTTAAAATAAGATTATTATGGAATTTTAGAAAATGGGCGTGGTAGCGCCCACTTATAGCTGTATAAATTTATCCTAACAAGTATAACTGAACAAGCCGTGCTATTTGTCATATTTGCTCTTTTGTACTATTTTTTTAGAACAGTTGTAAAATGAAACTTGTGAGCATCCCATACTTTTTCGTGTGCTATTGTACAATATTTTAACAATTATATTTGACAAAATCAAAATTATTAAAACAGCTTTAGAAAGTTTATAATGCCCAGAAGAAGCGAGAAGCAAATTAATGGCTGCGATTTGCGAGAAGTACGCGCAGGACGCAACGATGGAAGGAAGTGAGTCGTCAAATAAGTCATTTATGAGTTTTTTAAATTTATTTGGTGCATTTTTGTTAGGCGATGAAGATGAGGAGGAAGAGATCGATGAAACTTTTAGGTTGAATATGCTTGTGTTGTTGGCAAATCGCCGCAGTGTCCATCTAGGAGTTCCGAAATCAAACAATTGGGATCTGAATGTGTTACAACCTCAAATAGGCGGTTTTCTAAAAGAAAATCAATTAGGGACTTCTCTCCCGACACTGTCCACATATGGTTTGGTTTTCCCCGGACACGCTTAGTTTTGCACTGAATTAAAAAAGATCTTTAATAAGTTAAATATGTTATAAATTAAAGATATGTTACTCCATTGCCATGAGATGACTCCATTTTTTTATACCCGAGCGCACTTGTGCACAAGGGTATTATAACTTTGTTCACATAACGGTTGTTTGTAACAGGCAAAACGAATCGAGATAGATATAGACAAATGTATACATAAATGATCAGAATGAAAAGAGAAATCGATTAAGCGGTGACCGTCTGTCCGTCCGTCCGTCCGTCTGTGCACACGATAACTCGAGTAAAAATTGAGATATCTTAACGAAACTTGGTACGTGAACTTACTTTGGGCGTAGGACGGACGGTATTGAAAATGGGCGAAATCGGACAATAACCACGCCGGTAATTTTAAGAAATACGAAAACTGCGATATTTTAGTAACTACTGAAGATAATTCACTCAAAATTGATACTTACAATGAATTTCAGACGGAAAACATGAATTTTATAAATTTTTGGAAAATGGGCGTAGCCACGCCCACTTATGGTTACATGTGTATATCTTGGTAACCGCTAAACCAATTTCTTCCAAACTTGGCACAGTTGTTGGCCTTAGTACAGCATACTAAATGGCTGAAAATTTAAAAAAATCGGACAATAACCACGCCTACCTCCCATATAACGGTAATTTTCATAAAAACGAAAACTGCGATATTTTAGTAACTACTGAAGATAATTCATTAAAAATTAATATTTGCAATGAGTTTTAGACGGAAAATAAGAATATTACAAAATTTTGGCAAATGGGCGTAGCCACGCCCACTTATGGTTACATGTGTATATCTTGGTAACCGCTGCACCAATTTCTTCCAAATTTGGCGCAGTTGTTAACCTGGGTATAACATACGAAATGGCCGAAAATTTTTAAAATCGGACAATAACCACGCCCACATCCCATATAACGGTAATTTAGAGAAATACGAAATCTTCGATAAATCAGTAAATATTGAAGCTAATTTATTCAAAATTGATGGTTGCAACAATTCTTTACCAAGAAATACGTTTATGACAAAATTTTGGAAAATGGGCGTAGCACCGCCCACTTGTGATCACATATATGTATCTCGCTAACCGTTCTAGCAATTTGTACCAAGCTCGGTATGGTTATTGTGCTTGCCACATAAAAGCAAACCGTTGAAAATTGTTGAAATCGGACTAAAATTGAGGCCGCTTTTCATATAACGGTAAATTTCAGAAATTCTTGAAATTTCAATATTT
>NW_023473607.1:0-3720 GCF_013731165.1 Rhagoletis pomonella
CCCTAATCCAGGGTGTCATGCGTCACCGTGCCTATTGGATGGTTTGCAGTCAGGGGGCTCTTCCGACTGTATTTTAACGGCGCCTCCCGGATACCTGTCCGCCTCCGGGAGTAACGGTGGACTTACCACAGCACGGGGCTCTGCTGTGGCCGACCGTTCTTTCCCCCTTCCTTTATACACGGTCGCCGAACGGTTTCGGCTCAGTAGGCGACCAAAGAACCAGATATGAATACAAACAACAAAGAAGCCCCGGATCCCTGCACGGGTAAAAATGCCGCCGACGGACACGGCGTTATAAATAGTCAAGATAGATCTTCGGTAGCCGCTGGATCGGTCCCGAAGAAGCCTTCACGGCCGTTTAAACTAGTGATTGAGCCCAGTGTTGGTAGCTGCAAACCCTCGGAGGGTAGCGAGCGACTGGCGACTGGGATGTTAACGGAGCCTACACGGCCGATGGATATTTCGTGCCAGGCGTCCTCATCAAGAGCGGCAATGAGCACACCCCTTGAGGGCAGCTCTAAAGCAGCTCCGGTTGGGGGGCGTTACTGGCACCCGAGAGCCCTGCACGGGCAATAGGAATGCCAACCACAAACCCCCTGTGGGGTCGCAGGTGGCGAAGCATCACCCTCGTCCCAGTGGTTCAGGGACAATTAAACGGGTACGCCCAGCAGTGAGAGCGAAGCGGGTCAGAAGAGCCGCTTCCAGGCTGCTGAAGAAATTCGGGGACAATCCGGTTCCCGAAAATATGAGGGATGTGGTTGAGAGGGCAAAGGGCATTCTCTCTGAAAGCCGGGAACGGACTCAGGAGAAAGGTGTCCTGAATAACCCTGAACCCACTCCCTCAGGTTCCAGGGAACTGGCCCCCAAAAGGCAGCTATCGGCAGATGATGCCGACGGCCCATCGAAGAGGACCAAAACCTCGAGCAAAAACAGCCCGCCAAACCCTTCACGGGTCCCTCGGGCTTTCAATGATGTGGCCAAAGACCATTTGGTTCTGGCTGTAATGGACAGGGGGCATCCAGAGGGAAACCTGACAGCCGAGAATTGGAGGACTGTCCTTGTAGGTCTCTGCCGGGTGTACAAGGAAATTATCCAAAGGAATCCTGGCCCTGCTCCTGTCATTCGCGACGCTGGCTTATACCAAGGCCGTATTAAATTGGTATCGTGCGCCGACGAAAGGTCGGCTCGGCTCTATAAGAAGGCCATATCTGCGCTTGGGGAACTCTGGCCCGGCGCTGACTAGTGGCAGTGCATAGGGATGAAATCCCTTGCAGGCCGCGAGCCAGGGCATGGGTCCCGGAGGAACCCGCTAATCCGCAGGGAATTTGGGAGATTATCCAGATCTCCAACGACACACTACCAGCCCTCGATTGGAGAGTAGTGAAGGTCAGTGAGGTTAGGGAACAACAACGTTATATTACCCTGGTAATTAACGCGGAATCTCTCCCGATCCTCGCTGACTGCAATGGAGTCATCAGCTACGGCTTCTACTCCATCACTCTCAAAACCCAGAAAGGGAATGAGGGTAAAATTCCTGAGCCGGGAAGCACCGCGAGTGAACCCGATAATCTGCCACAAGAAGAAGGTCTTATTTCGAGTAGGGCAGAAAACGCCTCGAGCGGTCCTGCCCCTAGCCAAGAAGTCCAGAAGGTTCCCGTGGTCCCTCGTCTGGCGGAGCAATCAGACTCGGCATCAGAATCGGAAAGCGATACGCAATCCGCTGCTGGAGACGGGGCTGATTTCGGCCAATGGACGAGGGATTTCGAGAACCTGTTCCTGGCATCGGAAACGGAGGACGCCGATGATACTGTTGTAGAGGTGTCCAAAGGGACCGTGCCAGGAGCTATGGATGGCGACAACTCCTTAGAGGCTGTGGATGAAGGTCCTACAGATTAACCTTCACCACTCCAAAGCAGCCTCCGCAGCTCTGCTCCTGCACCTTAGTGACAAATGGGAGGAGTAAATTTTTGTCCAAGAGCCCTGGGTCGTAAAAAACAGGGTCTGCGGACTCAACTCTGATGCTTACCAAATTGTGTCGGCCCCAGTGGCAGGTAAAATCAGAGCATGTATATTAATCAAGAAAACTATTTCTTATAATTTACTCACTCATTTTAGTGATGAGGACACGGTGAGCATCAATGTGGAGGGAAAATCCACCAAACTCTGGCTGGTCTCAACCTATATGGCTCACGATCGCCAAGATTGCCCCCCCTGCTCGGTTACTGGACGTGGTGAAAGAGGCCAATTTAAGGAAGTTTCCCGTCGTGGTAGGAGCCGATGCAAACGCGCACCGCTCGTTATGGGGTTCTACCGATATCAACCCAAGAGGTGAGTTATTACTTGACTTCATATTATCTTATGATCCTTTGTTACCTCAAACAGGGAGGAAGTACTAGATATTACCTTAACGTCCAATTTTTTCTTGGAGAGTATTAGGGAATGGCATGTACTAAACGACCACTCATTCTCTGACCATATGTACTTATCATTCGAAATCTCTTTGGAATATCCGGCTCCGATTTTGTATAGAAACAAGAGACGTACCGACTGGACTGTGTTTAGGACGGTACTATCGGAGTCTCTGCTCAACGACGCTTCTTTCGGTAGGCTCGGCTTAATGTTACCATCTGATGAAGCGGAGCCTCTATTCGCAAACCCTGCTTCTCTCGGTGAGTTAAGCTCATCGGAACAAATTAAAGAAGCCGTAGATTGCATCACCAATGCCTGTAATACGGCCTTCTCTGCGTCCTGTCCAATTGTACTTCCGAGAGGAAAGAGGAAGCCACACTGGTGGACTAAGGAAATTGCCTCTTTAAGGAAGGAAAGCAGGAAACTCTTCAACGCTGCAAAGCGTAATGGTTCTTGGCCTGCTTACAAAGCAGCCTTAAAGAAATTTAAGAATGCCACCAGGAAAGCCCAAAGGGACTCCTGGAAGGATTATTGTGATAGCATAGAGGGACAATCGGAGGGTAATCGCTTGCGCAAAGTGCTTGCCAAAAATCCGACGAACCCAATGTTTATTCAGAAGGCGAATGGCGACTGGACATCATCCCAAGAGGAGATGCTTGAGGTTCTAATGAGCGCCCACTTTCCAGGGTGTACTGAGGAGCCTGGCGTCGCTCGCACAATTTCTGGACCCTCCTTAGAATGCATAGATTTTATTGATGGAGAAAGGGTAGATTGGGCCATAAGGTCCTTCCAGCCCTACAAATCTCCAGGCATGGACGGCATCTTCCCTGCCGAACTTCGGGCAACGTCTGACATTCTATGTCCGATGCTTGTTTCAATCTATAAGGCTTGTCTCAGACTTAGCTTCATACCCAAGGGATGGACACTGGCGAAGGTTGTGTTCATTCCCAAGGGCGGCAGACCATCCCACGTGAAGCCAAGCGACTTTCGACCGATTAGCCTTACATCCAGGGTTGCCACTTTGGTAAATTGTTACCAAAATTGGTAGAAAAAATTTGGGTTGGTAAAAAGGTAAATTTTTTCTCATTTTGGTAGATATTTGTTGAACTTTTCGTTACCGATTTATTTTTCGTAGTTATCTTTATATTATAAATTTCTTTGCATACTTTTTATATACTTACATACGTATAAATGTATATCGATATAAGGCGAACATATCGTGCTCCATTCAAAACTCATTTTACTGGAATCCCGGGGAGCTTTTGATTGCCTAAATATTTTAAATGATTATTTAAATACATATAAAAAAAA
>NW_023473608.1:0-3720 GCF_013731165.1 Rhagoletis pomonella
TTTTAAGATAATGTTTTGAATTAATCACATCTTTAAAATTTCAAAGTCTTTTAAAAAAATCCCAAAGTCGGAGTGATAAACTAAAGCCACAGTTTTATTATATTTCACCTATAGTTTCATGAGCATATTTATTGTTTCGTGTGTTTTTTTGTTTTTGCCGCACGATGTGATTTGCTGATGTGGGTTTTTTTATAAATAAATAAAATAAAAATTGCCAAAACTTGTCAAAATGTCACTAACTTAATTAGTTCACCACAAGTGTATGTACATACATACATACTTAAATACTTATATACAAGTCTTTTGTTTAAAAATCACAGAAAATTTCAGCCGCGTTAAAGAGTTAAAATAAAATACTATTCAAGTATATACGTACATGTGTATGTAGTCTATATGTATAATCCCCTTGCTTCTCTTGCCCCTTGCCAACAATTGTTTTAGTCCTACTTCTTTCTTGCCTTTCGTTTTCTACTTGTACCTGCAGTCAGTCCGTAAAATTAATTCCGGCGTAGAGCTCTTAAGTTTCTCAATTATATTTTAATTTACCTAAGTTAACGAATCGCATGGATGAGGCTCTTAGACTGCGGGTGGTGGATGAAACCCTTGCTGTGCAATATGCCAGTATGCGCAACAGAGTGCCACTCAAGCGCATTTCTGTTATAAAATTCACGGCAGAGAGAACCTTTCCACAACAAAAGCAAATTTGTTCACCTCCTCCCACTTTAATTCCTTCAACGGTGCTGGGTGGACTTATATTTATTTATTACAGGTGAGGTGTTAATTTTATGCGAAGTGAGTTATTCTCGTTACTGAGAATTCTACGCTGGCTGTTTTACGCCTAAATATGTAAATGTAAGCACTTATGTATGTACAAGCAGAATTTTTATGGCACTTCATTTGGTGGCAGCAGACTTTCTAGTTCGTCTGGCATTGCATGATTCTTCAGCGTTGCGTTAATTTTTTATACAATTTAAATTAAGGGCGAAAGCATTGGAATTTGAACAAAAGGATTAGAAATGTTATTTTAATTAGCTTGAGAAACGTTTGAATTGTGTATAATGGGAAGAAAAGCGATGATTAACAAAAGTTTGAGGTATTTATTGAGCAAAATTTAGTTGGTATGCTTAAAGTGTTTCAAGTGCATACCAAAGTGTGTATCATTAAAATAGTTCTAGTTTCAAAGCGTTCGCACGTGGACGTATTGAAGTATGTTGGTCTTTTTAGGCCGAATATTAAGACAAAGCTAGTATTCTCTTTCGGTACACCAAACTAAATGGTGTATATAATGCCGCAGAGCGATTATCTATTACATATCTAATAAGCAAGAAACCTGATGCTGGCTCTTTAAAGAAATTTGTGAATAAAAAACCAAGGAATGCAGTTTGTTAAGGACCCATACAACTCACGACACCTTTTTTAATTCCAATCATTCAAAAACAAAAAAAAAAAACTAAATACTTATTATGAAGAAGACGACGTGAGAGCAAAAAGACCGCCAACTTTAAAATACAGTTGAAGTTCGTTCTTGTTTATCATCCAATATAGTATCTAGCATAGTACGGTGAAGAGTTGATGAGTTAAAAACATTCTTTAGCGAGCTTGAATGTGATCATTCTTATTGATATTATCCAAATGGTCGGCGTAAAGTGTGGTCCTCCGTCCGTTTATTCTGGCAGAATTTGGTACTACTTATACCTGAAATATTGTGGGTCATTCATCTATTGTATTTGAAATTGTAATTCCAGCCCTTAAATATACATAGATGCGTCAGCATTCGTTCCATCAATCAATGAGGCTTTTATTTTTATCTTTCAATGTAAGATAATCCATATTCTTTTCTTAATATTTTATAATAAAGATTTTTGCTAGAGATTTTCTGCCAAGGTATTCATTGACTTGGCTTAAAAAAAAACAAAAAACATGAAGAATAAATAGCCTATTCTTGTTGTGACTCCAAAGCCACAGTTGAACAAGCTCTGATTGAATTTTTCACCAAAAGAAAACCCACCCTTTTGTATCTACAACAATTTTGTATGGGCCATCCAATGTAGGTGCATAATTTCAAATTAAAGGTACGAACATGAGATAAAGCCGCTCTGTAGGCCTTTTATTTATACTAGTGTTCGCCCAGCGGTTGAAATTCAACCGATAAAATTAAGGATAGTTTATGTAAGTTGAATGAGCTAAAATAACATTAGTTGGAATGGGTTAAGTGGAGGGGAGTTTAGCTTAGTACTTGGCATAACATAACATAACCATAACATAAGAATAAATAACATAACATATGAAGCATAACACACCACAATATAACATCGCACACTCTTCAGTTGGATTTCCTTTTTATCCCTTTTTTCACCTCTATCTAAATCTTATTTATTTTGGTTCATTTTATGCCAAATGATGTTGCCTTTGATGCCACATCAAGTGATATCATGTCATGTGGTGAAATTGGGTGTGGTGAGCTGCGGTGTGGTGGAATTGGGTGTAGGAGTTACGGTGTGGTGAATTTAGGTGTGGTGGATTCAGGTGTGGTGAGTTAAGTTATGGTGAGAAAGTTAAGGTGTGGTGAATTTTGGTGTGGTGAGTTGAGGTGAGTTAAGGTGTGGTGAGAAAGTTGAGGTGTGGTGAATTAAGGGTGGTGAATTTAGGTGTGGTGGATTTAGGTACGGGGGTTAAGGTGTGGCGAGTTGAGGTGTGGTGAATTTAGGTGTGGGGAGTTAAAGTGTGGTGAATTAATGTGTGGTGAGCTCAGGTGGAGTAAGTTTTTAAGTTAAGATGAGTTAAAGTTAAGGGGTTATGATCTTTATCCTTATCTTCATCTTCATCTTCATATCCACCTTCGTTTGTATTTAGGTTTCTTTACTTTTATTCTAATCATTGCCTTTATCCCTTTCTTCTTCTACATATTCAACTTTACCTTCTTCCTTGCATGAATCTTAATCTTCGTAAATCTGATTTCTAAACTGTTGCTTAGCAGATTTCTTTAATTCAGTATCAATATTAAAGCAATGTCATTGATGCCACATAAAGTGATATCATGTCATGTGGGGAAATTGGGTGTGGTGGTTTGCGATGTGGTGGAATTGGGTGTGGGAGTTACGGCGCTGTGAATTCAGGTGTGGTGGGCTTAAGAGGTGCGGTGAGTTTAGGTGTGGTGAATTTATCTGTGGTGAGTTGAGGTGTGGTGAATTTAGGTGTGGGGAGTTAAGATGTGGTGAGTTGAGGTGTGGTGAGTTAAGGTGTGGTGAGAAAGTTGAGGTGTGGTGAATTACGGTGTGGTGGATTTAGGTGTGGGGGGGTTAACGTGTGGTGAGTTGAGGTGTGGTGAATTAAGGTGTGGTGAATTTAGGTGTGTGGAGTTAAGGTGTGGTGAGTTGAGGTGTGGTGAGTTAAGGTGGGGTGAGAGAGTTGAAGTGTGGTGAATTACGGTGTGGGGGTTAAGTTGTGGTGTGTTTCATCTTCATCTTCATCTTCATCTTCATCTTCATCTTCATCTTCATCTTCATCTTCATCTTCATCTTCATCTTCATCTTCATCTTCATCTTCATCTTCATCTTCATCTTTATCTTTATCTTTATCTTTATCTTTATCTTCATCTTCATCTTCGTCTTCATCTTCATCTTCATCTTCATCTTCGTCGTCTTGGTCTTCATCTTTATCTTTTCCTTTATCCTGATCTAAATATGTCCATTCTTTTCTTCATTTACATATTCACCCCCA
>NW_023473609.1:0-3720 GCF_013731165.1 Rhagoletis pomonella
TTTGTACTATTTAGCATGTCATTTGACGGTAACAAGAGCAAATTCAATTTAAATCTATTAAATACATTCTAGCGTGTCTCAGTCCTTTACCCACAAAAGCGGCTATAAATTTTTTTTCTATTCAAAACAGTAAGTGTGGCACCTTTCTGAAATCTTTATTAAATAAGCAATTTTTTTATGTAATGTAAAGTTATAGCTCAGTACATTTTTTTTTCACCCGAGATAGTCTAAGTTGGGGAAGAAAATATCAAAAAGTTAAAAATCCAGAAATAGTCCTAATTTTATGATGGTTCCTTAATATATTTTAACTACATTGCATTTGAGTATGGAGAGGCAACTACCTGGAAGTATTTTACATAAAAAATTTACTAAGTATTGCCCGGTTTGTAGTTGCAGTTAAAGAAAACACATGAAAAGGCACGATTTTTTTTTAATTCGAAAAAATTTAGATATTTCAAAAACAGTGACACTTTTACCTGAAAATTTTTTATTTATCAAGGAGCTCACCCCCCCACCTACCTTCCCCTAAAGTTTGGCACGTTACTTCTGGGACACCCTGTATACCTAATGTAGATGTCTATAACAACATATTTCATTTTGGTTTACATACTATTGAAATACCTATTCGTTCATATGAACTTGAAGATATCGCCTTTTTCTTAACTTCAACTCTAAAATAGCGACGTCTATAGTAGACCTGTTAACTTTGAATTACGATTATTAATCAAAACGATTACATAGGTTCGGTAATCGTAATGAATAATTCAATTAGTGTTTTTAACCTAGGAATTAGTTATCAATTATAATTAGAATTAATCAAAAAACAATCGTGATTATTCGTCATAAAAAAAATAGTCAAAAATAATCAAAAAAAGTAGTGACGTTGCAAAAGACAGTCTGTTGATGGCCATTGTCGACGAAAACTCGAAGACTCCGGTATCTATGCAGAAGCAGTGGGTGGAGATCGACGTCAAGCTATCGAGTCTCGTTATGGACTACGTCCTCGATAACCCGGCGGGTCCCCATCCGGAGTTTGATATTCCTCTGTATCCTTTCGAGGATACAGGGTTATCAGATGCGCGGACTAGGCTTCTTTGGTCTTCCTAGCTCGGTGCGTTGCTAAAATAAGCGAAGCATTCGTTGGCCTTAAACTAAGGCTGATTCCAGCTAAGGAAATCCCTCAGAGGCCACGTTCCGTATCTGGTTATCCCCCATGGAGGAACCAGACGAGAAACTGCTGAGGTGCCTAAAGCTCGCCAACAAACACATACCGTGTATAGCAGACTGGCAGCTTATACAAGTTGAGCAGCCAATTAAAACCAGCAGACCTCGTGGTCATTTGCGTAGAATCTATTGAGGCTCTGTCAAAGGCGGACAATAAAATTCGCTTTGGCATCCGCATGGCCAAGATGAATATTTTTGTAGGCGACAAGGCTCCTGATGAAGACGACACAGTGGAGGTCGACGATGCGAGCCAGTTGCTGAAGGACGTCAACATCACCGATGCAGCCTCCGACGAAGATGAATTGTGTGCAGATTAATGTGCAGCACTCAATATGTGCGACAGATAATCTGTCAATCCTTCTCGGAGAGTGAAGCATCGACGTCAGCCTAATCCAGGAGCCGTGGGTCAGAGGTGATCAGATCCACACAGGTAAACCAAGAGCATGCATTCTAATCAAAAAAGGTATTAATGCATTTCTCTGTCCAAATTACAGCACAGCAGACTTAACCGTGGTGAAAGTGGAGAAGGAAGGGCATCAAAATACCTTTCTGGCATCTGCCTACCTGGCTCATGACAGGGACGCCCCACCCGACGAACTGGAACAATTTATCGCTCAAAATCAGAGGGAACAAATTCTGATAGGATGCGACGCAAACGCGAGACACACTATCTGGGGGAGTTCCACGATAAACAGCAGAGCTGAGTCTCTCTTACACTTTATATTAAATACTAACCTGAGTATATGCAATAAAGGAGAGAGTCGGACTTTTATATTTCCCAGCTCCGAAAGATTTGCGGGATGGGAAGAGGTACTGGACTTAACCCTAGCAACAAATGGTATTGTCGTCGATGATTGGGGAGTAACCAGTGAAACATCCATGTCGGATCATCGTTGGATACTCTTAAGCATTCGCGGAAAACCCACTACATTTTCCCTATTTCGGAATCCGAGAAGAACTATATGGCCAAAATTTATCAGGCTAACGTCAGGTAACCTAGAAAGTAGTAAATCAAATGAGATTATAACTGCTGTAGAACTAGACGACACAGTAGATAAGCTGGAAAAAACTCTAGCCATAGCTTTTAAAAATCCACACCAGTAAGCGTCCTTAAGAAAAAATCCCCTCCATGGTGGACGGGGGAGCTTAGGGAATACAGGTCAAATCTAAGGAAAATTTTTAATGAGTTCTACAGAACAAAACTGTGGCAGCAATACAAAAATGAATTAAGGCAGTACAAAAAATTAGTAAAGAAAGCTAAAGAGGACTCTTGGCAGTCCTATTGCACACCCATAGTGAACTGTAGGGATTCCGCCAGACTAAGCAAAGTTTTATCCAAGGAACACACACCAACCCCAACCTTATTAAGGGAGAGGACGGTGCATGAACCAGGACAGCAGAGGAATCACTAGAGACTCTCATAAATACACACTTTCCTGGCTGCGATCAGAGGCCAAAAACATTGCCTCATACAAATCGTCAGTAACTCTCAAAAGAGTTACTCGACTCAATCGTAGACAAGGAAAAAATTAAGTTCGTTATAAATAAATTCTCCCCATACGAATCCCCTGGCCCAGATGGCATCATTCCAATAATGCTTCAGAAATTACAGGAGCCTATGGTATCCTGGCTTTGTAGACCCTAGCCAGTATCAGGTTGATATACATTCCAATAAGCTGGAAAAGAGTCATTCCCAAACCGGGAAGAAGAAATCACGAAAAAGCAAAAGACTTACGACCAAAAAGTCTTAAATGTTTCCTGCTAAATGTACTGGAAAGACTTTTAGACCTACATAT
Organism: Rhagoletis pomonella; assembly: GCF_013731165.1. Lineage (NCBI taxonomy): Eukaryota > Metazoa > Arthropoda > Insecta > Diptera > Tephritidae > Rhagoletis > Rhagoletis pomonella. The sequence goes on from NW_023473609.1 coordinate 3,021, forward strand.
TAGGCATTTTCTGGGAAACTCCAAACTTTTCTCAGCTCAACATGCATACATTAAGGGCAGGTCAACTGAAACTGCCCTTCACGAAGTCGTGGGCACCATAGAAAAATCACTCCATAGAGGGGCCTTCAATAATATTACAATCGAAGCAATTGTTCGATCTCGTGTGAAGGTGGGAATATCTGACCACATATGCGAGTGGATCGAACAAATGCTCAGAAACAGAATTATTTCGACCATTGGTTCAGTAACGCTATTTATTTGATGAAATACGTTATGAAATTAATTTGTTTGAAGTAGATCGCACTCGAAATTTTGGAGTTGCAACTACTACAAAGAATTATATATCATTAAAGGAGTGCAATGAAAGCAATGCATCGAGAAAGCTGGTTGGTGTTTAGAAGAAAATCTACTCCTAACGAAGACTTACTTTAGTTGTATTCCATTAAAAATTCTGTTGGGATTCCCTGAAGACTATAATAAAATAATATTAAATGTTAAACCGAAGTTAATCTTTCAACGTTCCAGATCTGATAAAAGAGCTCATCATTCAATTTCCGCAAATGATCAATTAAAGCTTACAATATTAGATGTAGTATGGAAAATTCCTAATATTCAGTTATCAGATTCCGCAAAACTGGAAATGTATAAGATAATCACTAATAAAAATCCCATTCCTATTACATTTCGTGGTTGGGATTGT
>NW_023473610.1:0-3720 GCF_013731165.1 Rhagoletis pomonella
CTGCGATGGAAAATATTTTCTGACCAAAGTTCTCAACAATACCTTTGTTTTGATATCCATATTGCGATGTTTTAGACAAATTGTGTAGAATCGAAAATAAGTGGCAACCTTACACTATTATCCTAAGGGATAGCATTTTGTATATAGGGAAAGCATTGTTTAAGAACCTTCTCTTGGTACCCATGACTAGTAATATTTTACCTTTTTTTCTAAAAAAAATTTAATAAATATGCGATTAAAATAGGTCGAAACCCTTGTAAAATATTTTTGCATTAGGGATCTTTAAATACCTTCCATTTGATACCCATATTATGATGTTGTAATTAATTTGTAACTAACTTCGAATAGGTGGCAACCTTATAGCAATTAGCTTTGAAGTCAACTACACCACTTTTCGTTTGCATTCACGTTTAAAGCACACGCAAAAACTCAGCTACATATTTACGCAGGAGTCCTTACGCTTTGTAGACAAAATTTATTAGATAAGCGTTTATTGAAAATATCTGCAGATTTGCCATACGAGTTTTTTCTTAACTTTGATTTTCTTTTTGTTTAAATGTGATATACCTGTAGTGCTGTTAAATGCAGAAATGTACTAGCGAGTATCTAACTTAATCTTTTCTTTATTTAAAAATTAAGAACCGTTTTATTTTCAAATAATAATAACTCGAATACTGGTTTAGGAAAAAGTCGAATAATTGCACACCCTAATACTCATATTCATGATTTTGTATACCAAAATAAACAGATCGCCCCTTGGCAGGCAATTGCAAAACTCCGCGGCATACAAAACATTAAGGAGCACAACAATTAGTTGTAGAAGAAACTCAGCCAAGCATTTAGAAAAATGTGTGAAACATCAATTGCGTTTAACATACATACTCATTTTTGTACACTGTACTTGCAATCTATTAAAGAATTATTATATTATGCAAGATTATAAAAGCTTTCTTGTTTATACATACTTTGCGAGTAACGTTATTTTCGCCTTTTACTCAATACATTTCGTCGTTTAAAGTACAAAACCGCGTATCGTCATTTTGCAAAACCGCCTAACTGACATTGGCTGCCAAAAATTGGATATGCTCACACAAGCTCTTGGCTCAATCTTTATCCATTCGTTCTGAAATATACTAGCCAGAAATGCGATTTCTTTATAAAAAAGAGAACCATTTTGAAATATAAGTGTTTTTACCCTCTAGAAAATAATTTCTAAAACTTCACATACGCGGTTTTGCACTTTAAACGACGATATGCAGATACCTAAATGGCTAATTGTCGCTATCATTACTCACAATTGCACTTTCTCTAATTGCAAAAGCACTCTATGAATTAACCACGAATGATGTACTCAAGTGTAAATGTCTACTAGAATGTATATGAAGGCATGTACGTATTCATTAATTCGCATGATGGAAATCTGCTGCCATTATAAGTAATTACAAGTATCAACTGGTAACACAAATAAATCCAAAGGATGAAAGAAATGTACAATTTACTCGATAGAAATATTATACGCAGTACCTGCATAATTTACATGGCACACAGGAGAGTTCATTGTTTTGTTGTCATTAGCTGTTCTTATATTAAACTAATTTTACAGCAAAATATAATTGCATATATCTCTACATACGGGTATGTACAGAGTACACCTATTTATATTAGGGCGCATCACCAAAAAAAGAAGTAGCGGTTTTTCTACCAGAATCATAAAGCTTATTATAACTCCAGACATCTCGCAAAATATTTCGGAAAAATTATAAGATTTAGGTGAGCGGGACCCTTTTGAAAATACCCCAAAAAAAATTGGTTACGCAGACCTTTTAAGCTTATGCTCTTCTATGATCTGAGTGCATTATTTTGGAAAAATTATTTAAAAAAACGAAATTTATTTATAAAAAATATTCGAAGAATTATTGCGAAAACTTTTAAAGAACGCCCCACTTCAGAATTTGATTGAAGAACGCCTTATCTCAGAATTCGGTTCAACATGCCCTGTCTCAAATGAAAATACATTGTTTTGTGTTTATAAGCTTAGGCTCTTCTATGATCTGAGATAATTATTTAGAAAAATTATTTAAAAATAAAACGAAATTTATTTATAAGAAACTCGATTTTTGGAAGTATTTTCAAATGTATCCAGCTTACGTAAAGCTTAATATTTTTTCAAAATATTTCGGTGAAAGTCTTAAAATATTATAGGTTTTATAATAATTTTTTTTACGGAGAGTCATGCACCTTAATGTATATGTATTTATGCACATACAAAAATTGCGTATACATATCTGTATGTTCAGCTAATTTTGTATTCACTAGGTTAATATCACAGAACTATTTGAGCGCGTCACCTACCGCAGACCTCTTAAAATAATATAATTTTCATGAAAAGTAATTTCAAAATGCTGACATAGAGTACATTCATGCAACATGCTATCATAGCCTTTGAACTTCACACCTGACATTTTGATTTCAAATTAACCAAAACACAAACGTGTAGATATGTATGTATTTCGTGCTTAATTTCATGATTACAGCAAATTATATTCAACGGTGCTCTTTTAAAAGCTTAATTTTAATTTGGACAAATAACGCGTTTAAAAGCTTACAAGTCATCTAACTTTATTGTCACGAGTGGTATTATGTCGTATATAGATGTAATTGTCAAGTACATACATACTTTCCATTAGGCGCACATACTACATACATAAATATGCCCTACATAAGTTGCGTATACGCAGCGTCAGCCTAGCTTAAATAACACTGGTCTACAAATTTCAACTTTTTTTCTGCGAATAAGACGGGACCTGGTGTTTCCGAACGGATTTTTCGTGCTGAACACGAATCCGGGGTCAAAAATGTCCCATCACGTCACGTTTTCGAGAAAAAAGGGGTTGAAACCCCTAAAAACAGCGTTTTTGGCCATTTTCGAAAAATTATAGAGCTGAACCCTGACGTGGTACAAATTTTGCATATATCAGAAATTAAAGGCTAAACCGTGCCCTTTCGAATGAGCCCTATGCCGAATTGATCGCGTGCACCCTTAAAGCAGGGGGTGTATTTGTGTTTAGGGGTGCAGGAAAAATTGATCACAGAAAGAATTTAATCTTAAACGATCATAGAAAATTAATAATGCCAAGGTTTTAACTATATTAAAAGTCGCTGATTACGAATCTGCAGTTAGATTTTAAAAATTTAAGATGACGGGTCGAATATGGTGGATATAAAAATTGGACTCCTAGACACAAATACACCCCCTGATCTAAGGGTGCATGCGATTAATTCGGCATAGGGCTCATTCGAAAGGGCACGATTTAGCCTTTAATTTCTGACATATACAAAGTTTGTAGCACGTCAGGGTTCAGCTCTACAATTTTTCAAAAATGGCCAAAAACGCTGTTTTTAGGGGTTTCAACCCCTTTTTTCTCGAAAACGTGACGTGATGGGAAGTTTTGGACCCCAGATTCGTGTTCAGCACGAAAAATCCGTTCGGAAACACCAGGTCCCGTCTTATTCGCAAAACCCTTGTAGACCAGTGTAATTATACATATATTATTTTGTACTTAAGCACACAAATCTTGACATATACAATGGTGGAAGAGTAAATAGGGACACGACACTTTTACAAATTTTTCCCATTTCTCTATTGGTTATTTAATATTTATTATTTTTTATGAAAGTATAGCTCATTGTCTAACATAAACCCTATAAATTCATATTTCT
>NW_023473611.1:0-3718 GCF_013731165.1 Rhagoletis pomonella
TTTAAAATGTGCATATGTTATAAAAAACAAACACAAATTTATGAAATAAATCTAAGAGAAACAGACCCTCATTAACTGCAAACAACATATCGCACATCTAATAATTTAGAGAAGTAATTCAAAATTTACGTTTTTGGAGATTTCATCAAACAATTAACAAGCTTGATAAGGAGAATATACAGGTATGTCGCAGAATCTGAATCGGAATTGATTTTTGTCGGAAATGGAGGCCGATACCTGTTTCATTTGGTGTCGCGAAAATCTATCGGATTTCGATTTTTCGAACATGAGCAAATCCGATATTCGAATCAGCTGTTTATGTCCACCTCTGCATTGTGATTGTGGTATTTTGTAGCAAATAGCAAATAAGTTGTTTAATTTGTGAATTTTTTGGTGAAATAGCGATAAAAAACACGAGGGGTACTGTTTATGAATTTGTACAGCGATTTTGGGTTGCTGTGCCCAAACGCGTGAATCGAATCAAAAAACTTTTACACACACTTTTAGACAGAAGTTCACGCTTTATTACAAAAATTTAATCTACTAAATCTGTGCACTAATTTAACAATAATGTCGGTTGGAAACATGGTATTTGTTGCAAATTTTTGTTATAAATTTGTATATACATTTTTATATACAAGATATTTTGGGAAATGTTTAGTACCACTCACACCGTTTTTTGGGTGGGGGGCGGAGGGGGAGGGGGCGGTGCCCCCAAAACACCCCCCAATAGAAAGGAGACAGTCGCCGCTTTCTAAAAAGGGGAACCCCTCCCTTGGACTCCTCCCACAGGCACCTAGGGAACCCTTTGAAAAAGGGGGAAAAACGGATTTTTCTTAGGCAAACTGAGCAGTTTGAAGTGGAATATGACCCAACTAACAGAAACCGTGGGATTTTTTAATAAAATAAATTATGCCAAATTAGATATGGGGGGATTTTGAATAAAGAATAAAAAGTTAATTAAAAATAGAAAAAAAAAGTTTTTATAAAAAAAAATGTTCTTTTTAACAAATGTATTTTTGCGTAGAATTCCTTTCTACGTAAGCGGCCTTCGGCCGCACTTAGGGATTATAACCCTCAGGCAGTAGAATTCTCCTTTCTGTGTTGCCAAAGAAGGGGGGCTGAACACCTTTTGCAGAGAACACCTTTCTGCGTAGGCGGCCTTCGGCCTCACTTAGGGATTATAACCCTCAGGCAGTAGAATTCTCCTTTCTGTGTTGCCAAAGAAGGGGGGCTTAATACCTTTTGCAGAGAACACCTTTCTGCGTAGGCGGCCTTCGGCCGCACTTAGGGATTATAACCCTCAGGCAGTAGAATTCTAGTTTCTGTGTTGCCAAAGAAGGGGGGCTGAACACCTTTTGCAGAGAACACCTTTCTGCGTAGGCGGCCTTCGGCCGCACTTAGGGATTATAACCCTCAGGCAGTAGAATTCTCCTTTCTGTGTTGCCAAAGAAGGTGTTCTGAACCCCTTTTGCAGAGAACACCTTTCTGCGTAGGCGGCCTTCGGCCGCACTTAGGGATTATAACCCTCAGGCTGTAGAATTCTCCTTTCTGTATTGCCAAAGAAGGGGGGCTGAACACCTTTTGCAGAGAACACCTTTCTGCGTAGGCGGCCTTCGGCCGCACTTAGGGATTATAACCCTCAGGCAGTAGAATTCTCCTTTCTGTTTTGCGAAGAAAAGGAGCTGAACACATTTTGCAGAGAACACCTTTCTATATTTTTAATGCTTACTGGGTTATATCCTATCTTCTTTTGTCTCTCATTCTTTTGCATATTTTGGAGTTTGACAGCTGAACTCCGCCATTTAATTTGCATATGCAACCAAAGTCAGACGCGTGATTTTGAAGGTGTTTTTATTTAATGAATTGTGATGAATTGGTTAATATTAAAGTCGTAAAGCAAGTTATAACAAATCAAGTAAAGTGTAAAGTGAAGGGAAATACAAAAATATATTGGTAAAGTGGCTAATTTAAGCAGAATAAGAGTGATAAATGTACGCTAATTTCCGAATTTTACAAAAAAGGGCATATTTCAAACCCAATTTGTAAATAAATTAGTAACCAAAATTTACAAAAGAGAGTGTTAAAATATTGCGTGGACCCTTGACTACAAGTGTGTGAAATTTTTTTTGGATCGGGCCACCCATTTGGACGGAATAGCCCGAAATAGTTGTGAGCGGTACTAAACCCAACCCGATATTTTTATAAAACACCCAGTAACCAAAATAGACATCACAGGTTTACCACACAGAAAGGGAATTCTAGTTACCTCATCCTTTCCCAAAGTTATGTCACACAGAAAGGAGAATTCTACGTAGTAAGGGTTATAATCCCTAAGCGCGGCCGAAGGCCGCCTACGCAGAAAGGTGTTCTCTGCAAAAGGTGTTCAGCCCCCCTTCTTCGGACGCAAGTTTAACTTTGTTTTTTCCTTGAAAAAAATATAAATTTTGCCTATTTTCAAACAGCTCCCCAGAGGTCTGTGGGAGGGGTTGGGGGGGGGGAGGGGTGACTTTTCATAAAGCGGCGTCAATCATCTTTCGTTTAGGGGGGATTTGTGTGGCCCACACCCCTTCCCCTCCGCCCCACCCCTAAATCCTTGTACAAATAGCTAAACATTTCCCAACATGAGTTCCGTTCTTTTATTGTTTTTCATTATGGAAGAAGAGCGGTTAGAAAAATTGAAGCGGAGAGTTTTACGAGATCACAACAATCCTCTGGAGCTGCCGAAGTCTGTGTAAGCAAAAGCAAAGCATTAAGTATACACGCAAATAAGTGTTGTCATTTGAGGCAGCATACTTGTGTTCTTACAGATTTGTAGCTCATTATCGGTTAAAAAAGAGGCATTTGTAATGGTAAATACTATCGAAAGGTATATACCTCGAACTTCCATTTAGCCAATTATTACGTTGTGCGCAGTGCTTCGCTTCCTAGCAGAAGGATCATATTAGCGTTCCGCAGGGAATGATATGAATAAGTTTGGGTAGAAGCACTGTATCTGAAATTTTAACACAAATGTTAAGACTTGGAGAATCACATTTGCCTTCAATGGGTCAAGTTGAAAATGGATCCAGACGAAAAAAGAGCGTCGAGGGATTATTTTTTACAACAAATTCAAAATTCCTTGCTTCGTAGGATGTATCGATCGCATATTCAAATAATTAAACCTCATAACAATGAACATTTATTCTTCAACAGAAAAGTATGAATGCGATGATTGTAAGTAAATTTTACATTATTGATATTGAGGGTATGTAAGCAATTTTAAGTTTTTGTTAGATTTGTGATATATGATAATACGTGCAGTTGGTTCACGATACCCCGGCGCAAGCCATGATTCTTTCGTATGGAATGTAAGCAATGCGCGGCAATATTTTCTACGGGAATATGAAAATGGAGACCGATCATCCAGGCTACTGGGCGATTCCGGATGTGGTATCGAAGCATTTATGTTAACACCCTATTGGGATCCCCAATATGCAACTCCACAATACAAATTTAATAACACGCATTCCTTAGTCCGCAACATAACAGAGCGAACTATAGGTGTTTTAAAGAGCCGATTTCGTTGCTTGCAAGGAACTTTACACTATCAACCTAAGAAGGTAGTTAAAATTGTAAATGTCTTTTGAGTGCTGCATAACATCTGTCGGCAGTATAATGTAGAATGGAATGAAAATGCTAATTTTACTACATCAGAAAATGTTCATGAAGACACTTT
>NW_023473612.1:0-3718 GCF_013731165.1 Rhagoletis pomonella
TTTAAAATGTGCATATGTTATAAAAAACAAACACAAATTTATGAAATAAATCTAAGAGAAACAGACCCACATTAACTGCAAACAACATATCGCACATCTAATAATTTAGAGAAGTAATTCAAAATTTACGTTTTTGGAGATTTCATCAAACAATTAACAAGCTTGATAAGGAGAATATACAGGTATGTCGCAGAATCTGAATCGGAATTGATTTTTGTCGGAAATGGAGGCCGATACCTGTTTCATTTGGTGTCGCGAAAATCTATCGGATTTCGATTTTTCGAACATGAGCAAATCCGATATTCGAATCAGCTGTTTATGTCCACCTCTGCATTGTGATTGTGGTATTTTGTAGCAAATAGCAAATAAGTTGTTTAATTTGTGAATTTTTTGGTGAAATAGCGATAAAAAACACGAGGGGTACTGTTTATGAATTTGTACAGCGATTTTGGGTTGCTGTGCCCAAACGCGTGAATCGAATCAAAAAACTTTTACACACACTTTTAGACAGAAGTTCACGCTTTATTACAAAAATTTAATCTACTAAATCTGTGCACTAATTTAACAATAATGTCGGTTGGAAACATGGTATTTGTTGCAAATTTTTGTTATAAATTTGTATATACATTTTTATATACAAGATATTTTGGGAAATGTTTAGTACCACTCACACCGTTTTTTGGGTGGGGGCGGAGGGGGAGGGGGCGGGCCCCCAAAACACCCCCAATAGAAAGGAGACAGTCGCCGCTTTCTAAAAAGGGGAACCCCTCCCTTGGACTCCTCCCACAGGCACCTAGGGAACCGTTTGAAAAAGGGGGAAAAACGGATTTTTCTTAGGCAAACTGAGCAGTTTGAAGTGGAATATGACCCAACTAACAGAAACCGTGGGATTTTTTAATAAAAGAAATTATGCCAAATTAGATATGGGGGGATTTTGAATAAAGAATAAAAAGTTAATTAAAAATAGAAAAAAAAAGTTTTTATAAAAAAAAATGTTCTTTTTAACAAATGTATTTTTGCGTAGAATTCCTTTCTACGTAAGCGGCCTTCGGCCGCACTTAGGGATTATAACCCTCAGGCAGTAGAATTCTCCTTTCTGTGTTGCCAAAGAAGGGGGGCTGAACACCTTTTGCAGAGAACACCTTTCTGCGTAGGCGGCCTTCGGCCTCACTTAGGGATTATAACCCTCAGGCAGTAGAATTCTCCTTTCTGTGTTGCCAAAGAAGGGGGGCTTAATACCTTTTGCAGAGAACACCTTTCTGCGTAGGCGGCCTTCGGCCGCACTTAGGGATTATAACCCTCAGGCAGTAGAATTCTAGTTTCTGTGTTGCCAAAGAAGGGGGGCTGAACACCTTTTGCAGAGAACACCTTTCTGCGTAGGCGGCCTTCGGCCGCACTTAGGGATTATAACCCTCAGGCAGTAGAATTCTCCTTTCTGTGTTGCCAAAGAAGGTGTTCTGAACCCCTTTTGCAGAGAACACCTTTCTGCGTAGGCGGCCTTCGGCCGCACTTAGGGATTATAACCCTCAGGCTGTAGAATTCTCCTTTCTGTATTGCCAAAGAAGGGGGGCTGAACACCTTTTGCAGAGAACACCTTTCTGCGTAGGCGGCCTTCGGCCGCACTTAGGGATTATAACCCTCAGGCAGTAGAATTCTCCTTTCTGTTTTGCGAAGAAAAGGAGCTGAACACATTTTGCAGAGAACACCTTTCTATATTTTTAATGCTTACTGGGTTATATCCTATCTTCTTTTGTCTCTCATTCTTTTGCATATTTTGGAGTTTGACAGCTGAACTCCGCCATTTAATTTGCATATGCAACCAAAGTCAGACGCGTGATTTTGAAGGTGTTTTTATTTAATGAATTGTGATGAATTGGTTAATATTAAAGTCGTAAAGCAAGTTATAACAAATCAAGTAAAGTGTAAAGTGAAGGGGAATACAAAAATATATTGGTAAAGTGGCTAATTTAAGCAGAATAAGAGTGATAAATGTACGCTAATTTCCGAATTTTACAAAAAAGGGCATATTTCAAACCCAATTTGTAAATAAATTAGTAACCAAAATTTACAAAAGTGAGTGTTAAAATATTGCGTGGACCCTTGACTACAAGTGTGTGAAATTTTTTTTTGGATCGGGCCACCCATTTGGACGGAATAGACCGAAATAGTTGTGAGCGGTACTAAACCCCACCCGATATTTTTATAAAACACCCAGTAACCAAAATAGACATCACAGGTTTACCACACAGAAAGGGAATTCTAGTTACCTCATCCTTTCCCAAAGTTATGTCACACAGAAAGGAGAATTCTACGTAGTAAGGGTTATAATCCCTAAGCGCGGCCGAAGGCCGCCTACGCAGAAAGGTGTTCTCTGCAAAAGGTGTTCAGCCCCCCTTCTTCGGACGCAAGTTCAACTTTGTTTTTTCCTTGAAAAAAATCTAAATTTTGCCTATTTTCAAACAGCTCCCCAGAGGTCTGTGGGAGGGGTTGGGGGGGGGGAGGGGTGACTTTTCATAAAGCGGCGTCAATCATCTTTCGTTTAGGGGGGATTTGTGTGGCCCACACCCCTTCCCCTCCGCCCCACCCCTAAATCCTTGTACAAATAGCTAAACATTTCCCAACATGAGTTCCGTTCTTTTATTGTTTTTCATTATGGAAGAAGAGCGGTTAGAAAAATTGAAGCGGAGAGTTTTACGAGATCACAACAATCCTCTGGAGCTGCCGAAGTCTGTGTAAGCAAAAGCAAAGCATTAAGTATACACGCAAATAAGTGTTGTCATTTGAGGCAGCATACTTGTGTTCTTACAGATTTGTAGCTCATTATCGGTTAAAAAAGAGGCATTTGTAATGGTAAATACTATCGAAAGGTATATACCTCGAACTTCCATTTAGCCAATTATTACGTTGTGCGCAGTGCTTCGCTTCCTAGCAGAAGGATCATATTAGCGTTCCGCAGGGAATGATATGACTATAAGTTTGGGTAGAAGCACTGTATCTGAAATTTTAACACAAATGTTAAGACTTGGAGAATCACATTTGCCTTCAATGGGTCAAGTTGAAAATGGATCCAGACGAAAAAAGAGCGTCGAGGGATTATTTTTTACAACAAATTCAAAATTCCTTGCTTCGTAGGATGTATCGATCGCATATTCAAATAATTAAACCTCATAACAATGAACATTTATTCTTCAACAGAAAAGTATGAATGCGATGATTGTAAGTAAATTTTACATTATTGATATTGAGGGTATGTAAGCAATTTTAAGTTTTTGTTAGATTTGTGATATATGATAATACGTGCAGTTGGTTCACGATACCCCGGCGCAAGCCATGATTCTTTCGTATGGAATGTAAGCAATGCGCGGCAATATTTTCTACGGGAATATGAAAATGGAGACCGATCATCCAGGCTACTGGGCGATTCCGGATGTGGTATCGAAGCATTTATGTTAACACCCTATTGGGATCCCCAATATGCAACTCCAAAATACAAATTTAATAACACGCATTCCTTAGTCCGCAACATAACAGAGCGAACTATAGGTGTTTTAAAGAGCCGATTTCGTTGCTTGCAAGGAACTTTACACTATCAACCTAAGAAGGTAGTTAAAATTGTAAATGTCTTTTGAGTGCTGCATAACATCTGTCGGCAGTATAATGTAGAATGGAATGAAAATGCTAATTTTACTACATCAGAAAATGTTCATGAAGACACTTT
>NW_023473613.1:0-3718 GCF_013731165.1 Rhagoletis pomonella
AAACGACAATTAATGCATAGAAATATCCGTAAAAGACCAAAAAATTCATTTGGTTTGTACTCAGCTGCAATTGAAACCCATTGTGTATTGTTAGTGTTTTGGAAATTGGTATCTCTACCCGTTCGGGTTGTTTTCGTACTCTGGTCACAACCGTTATTTGCGAGTTCTGTACGTTTTTGGTTTGTAGTTAGCATTTAGTTTCATTTGGTTCAGCAACATATAAATTTTACTATGGCAGCTAAAAACGAAATTTGGATGTATTTCGAAAACAACGCAGACATGGGTTTAGCTACGTGTAAAACGTGCAAAAACAAGCTTAGGAATAATCGAGTGTCTAATTTAAAAGCGCATTTAATTAAATTGCACAAAATTAATTTGAATGAAGCAAGTAATGAACAGTTTGAACCACCGGAGTCGTCAATTTCATCTAAAAGTGCTGGTAAAATAATTCGAAAAAAGAAAATTAAAATTGAGGTGAATAAAAAACAATTGATAAGGTCATATATCATATATGAATTCACCAAACATAAGAAATTTCATAGATCCGATTTGCGATGGCCTTAGAGTGTCGGACGGAAAAAAAATTACGCTGAATGCATCAAACTGCAAAAAAACATTGTTTATGGTTGCGAATAACATAAAATTGGAAATCACCAATGAAGTGAAAAACAAACTGTTATCATTGAAAATAGACAGTGCTACAAGGCTGTCCAGAAATATATTTGGTGTAAGTGCTCAATTTATTAGTGCGGTACGAATTAAATCTATTATTTTGGGAATGATAGAATTGAAAGGAGCTGGATCAAGCACAGCCAAAAATCTTGCCATTGAAGTGTTGAATGTGCTAAAGCGATACAACATTAATTTAACCCAAATCGTCTCAATAACATCTGATAACGGTGCAAACATGCTGAGAGCGACAAACATTTTATCATTTATTTCTGAAGAGGATGCTGAAGAAAACGACGAATTCTGCACTAACGATGAATATTTAAAAAAAATTGAACTTGTAGAAAAAGTGCCAAACGTGCTAATAGGAAATATACAAGTTTGCCGATGTGCAGCACATACAACCCAGCTGGTCGCTCTTGACGTTGCAAAATCGTCTGGCATGCTGAAATACCTATGGAATTGTCGTAATCTTACAAAATACATCAGAAAAACGTCAAATGGCTATCGCGAAATATTTCAGTTAAAAGGATTGAAAATGCCCCAACTAGATTGCCCTACGAGATGGGGATCCACGTATACTATGTTGCAGGATTTATTAGCAGCAAAGCATATGTTAACTAAAATCGAATCTATTAAAAATAAATCTGAGGATGAAAACTTCGAAGTGGATACGTTGTTTTGGGATTTCATTGAATGTTATTGCACAGTTTCCCATCCCTTGCAAAAAACTATAACAAAGTTTCAAGAGGAGCAATTACACTACGGAAACTTTTACGCACAGTGGCTTAAACTAAAAATAAGCACCGAAAAAATCGTAAGCGATTCAAGTCAGGAGCTAATAACAACAATTGGGAACATGATTTTAAAATCAATAGAAACACGAACAATAACGTTATTTAATAATAAATTTTTAATTTCGTGCTTGTTTCTGGACCCTCGCTTTCAACATACTTTAACTGCACAGCAAAAAACCGAAGCTACTCTTCATTTAAAAACAATTTGGGACAGAATCCATGAAAATAATCCTATTGGACCCTTATACTCCGCGCCAACTTCTGCTTCCACACCGGCCGGCAACTTTTTTGATGAAGAAGATGAACTCATGTATCAATATTTAGTACAAAGAACCCAAGCCGAAATCAACAATACGTTCGACGCGTATGCAAGAATTGAGCATCTCCAACTGCCTTTCCAAAGAATTGACGATGTGCTAAAATTTTGGAAGGCAAAGCAGTACACTGACCCAGAATTGTACGAATTAAGTAATGTTTGTTTTGCAGTCCCGCCAACTCAGGTTAATATAACGTTTTCATCATTATTTCCCAAGTTGTTTTTTTCCTGCTGCTCAAAAGTATTAAAAGCAGAGTCCACAAATCTCAGACAATGTTATTTGGAAAATTTAACATGATTGGATTGTGATAATTTGAAAATTAGGACCCTTTTTCCATTGCACAATTATCTATACAGAAACTTAAAATTGAGAGGGCGAGAAAAAAAAACAGCTTAGGAAATAGTGGCCACCCTGATGTACATATCTATGTACGAGTACATATTCACTAATAGCTGAAATACAATGCCGGCGAACGGCGAACTCACCACAGCGAAATTCGCGTTGTCAAAATTAGAACACCCGCAAGCATATGAAATTGAACACAGCCAAAGCGAAATGCGAAGTTCGCTTGGCGGCGTTTCATGGCGATAGATTTATTTCTATCGCCCTGCTGGGCTATGACAGCTGTGCGTGCCAAAGGTGGCCGTATTTCTTTTTTGCTTTCAAAGTTTTAAAAGAAAACAACCTAAACACGATTTTTTGTTGTTGTTTGAAAAATATAGTTGTGGATTCGTTAAATCTGGCTTGAAACAAATTATTTATAATAATCTTTCTTTGTTTTACATTTATATTTGTTATCATTTCCTCATTTCTAAATATGATTTAGTTTTTTCCAAATATGGTCACCCAAATTATAAAGGCGACCAAATGGGATCAGCTGTTTTCGCTATCGCTCTAATTCTGTTTAAGTAGGCGAAATAGCTGGGCGAACGGTGAACGACAGCATCGCGCAATTCGGCGAAGTTTGCCGTTCGCCGGTATTGTATTTCAAGCATAAGGCTTTAAAAATTTCGTTTTTAACAGGTCACAATTGAGCGAGCATTTTCAACACTAAGGGTGGTTCTTACTGATTACCGTAATCAGCTTAGTCAGGAGACACTCGAAAATATTTTGTTGGTAAAACTGAACCCAAGCTTTCTTAACACAGCTATAGAAACTTTACCTCTCTTCGAAGATACACCAGATGAATAATATCTAGTCGTAATTTTCTTATTTTTTATGTTATAATTAGCAATGAATTCAATGAAGACTGTATTTTTCTTTTATTTTTGATTTAAATTTTTCAATATGAAATAAATAATAAGTAATATATTAATAAAAACACTACTTAACAAATTTCAAACTTTTGATTTTTTAAGTTTTCAACCTACTATGAACGGGTAGAGATACCCACTTCCAAAACAGGTACGAAAAGTTGTTGTTCCTTTTGTACTGTTAGGGCGCACTAACAATCAGCGTTGCCAGGTCTTCGACATGAGAAAACGTCCCTCTTGGTCTGAAAAAACGTCATTTCCTACCCAAAAATGTCTTTTTCAAATGTATGCACCCAGAATTGTTCTTATTAAACTTTTATTGTATGCAAAGGTACATATGTACGAAAGGTATATTAAAATGTCATTTCTACAGAGCACATTTAAAATTCATTGTAAACTGGTTTGATATCGTTAATATAAGATTTATTATGAAAATAATTCAAGATCAGTTCTACTTACTAGATTTAGTAACAGAGAAAAATTACTGGGAAGGTAAAAAACGTCAGTTTTTACACAAAAAACCTCAAAACGTTAACAGGATACAAAAAACGTCCAAATGACGTTAAAAACGTCAACCTGGCAACGCTGCTAACAATACACGATGGGTTTCAATTGCAGCTGAGTACAAACCAAACGAATTTTTTGGTCTTTTACGGATATTTCTATGCATTAATTGTCGTTT
>NW_023473614.1:0-3717 GCF_013731165.1 Rhagoletis pomonella
GAAATGCTTGAAGTGATAGAATGCGTCAACCGATTTGTTATAATTGCTTCAAATAATTTAGGAATTGCAGAAAGCTTAGCTATGCCCCGGTAGTTCTCCACTGAAGACCTGCTACCGCTTTTATGTAAGGGGGCTATGAACTATTCCTTCCATACAGTTGGAAAAACGCCCTCTTTAAGAGACAAATTAAATAAGGCTGTTAACGGCTCATAGAGATAATCAGCACAATTTCTAAGAAAACAAGTGGGGATCTGGTCAGGACCATAACTAAAAGACTGCTTTAAGGACTTCAGGTAAACTATAACACCATCGGGAGATATTATAGGGTTATGTATTGAGTTAATTGGACTTAGTTTAAAAGGATAGTCAAAGTATGCTTGGGAGTTAGTGGAATAATTGGATTTAAAAAACTGAGCGAACATGTTAGAAATTGTTTGATTATCACCAGAGACGGTATTTTGATACTTCATGGCGGAAGGAAACCCACGTACATTTCGCTTGGAGTTTACGAAATCATAAAATGATTTGGGGTTATATATTATACGTCGTTTGATTTTACACAAGTAATCTTTATAACACTTTTTGTTTAATTCAAAGAACTTGTGACGCAAAAGTGAGTATTTTACATAGTATGAGTGTAAGCCGGTTTTTTTTGTGTAATCAAAAATAACGTGACTTTCTGTTTTTCAAGTTTCTCAGTTCTTTAGTCAACCATAACTGTTGTTCTACAGGAACACACATGCGTTTAGGCACATACTTTTCAAATAATCTATGTACAGTAAAATTAAAATGTGCAACGCTTTGCTCAACTTTTTCTTTGTATATAGGCCACGACAATTTAGACAATTCTTTATTCAGTTTTTTAAAGTTGGCTTGCGAAAAATCAAAGCGAATATTTGGCTCGTATGTTTGCACATCGCAATTTTGACCATCGTTTATAATTTCGTAAGATATCTCAATAGCAGGGTGGTAGACATCTTCGGGCAAAACTAGTGGGTCACATTTATTTACAGCCGACTTAGATGCATCATCAACATAAACAAGATCTAATACTTTGCCAAACTTATTGCGAAGTACATTAACTTGATTCAGGCAGAGTTCAGCCATCTCCTCTAAAAATACGTTGTTGCACGCGCTAGACGAGAAAGGTACAATATCATTGTCAATGATGTTCCATGATACATTTGGTAAATTAAAGTCACCCAACACAATCAATGAATCAGAGGGTTTCATCATTGAATTAATTGATTTCAGTAAAGATACATGTTGTGAATGCACTGATAAGTCAGATCGGGGAGGAATATAGCATAGAGCTAAGTAAGTAAACCCCCTTCCAACCTGAACACGAATGCATTTGAATTCTGCAGATTCGATGTGTGGAAGACTAACTTCTTCAGATGGTATTGAAGAGTCTACGGCAAAGAGTACGCCACCGCCGACTCTGTCCTCCTGAACTTTTCTGTAGATATGATAATTATTTGAAAGAATCTCTGAATTAAAAGTGTGAGGTTTGAGCCAAGTTTCAGACAAAGAAATTATATTATAATTGCATTCAAGGCCATTAAGATATAAATTCGTTAATTTAGTATTTATGCCTCTTACGTTTTGATAATAAATACTTAATGCAGATTTAGTAATCAGTTTTTTGGTTCTGTATTCTGACGGGGAATATTTGCTAAATTATTATTTTTGTTGGGCCTATACTCGAATTCACGAACGAAAGCTCCGGAGGGCCAAAAAGAACTACTAAGCAGCATGTCAAAATTTTCTAAATTTACGTCTATTTTAAATGAAGAAATATTTCTTTCATATTTAAAATTACATTTTCTGATACTTAAGTTGACAGTTTTAACTTTGGACGAGATGTAAAACTTTATATCGTCCTCGGAAGTATCCCTCGAAAATCTAGATACAAATATAGACTTCTTTGGGGGAACCACAACCAGTCTCCTAGTATCAGACTCGATTACCGGCGGACGGGGTTGAGTAACTGAGTTACTAGTTGAGGGTAGAGTAAGCGTTGGAAGATTGGATGGCGGTGCCACAACTTCAACGGGGGACGGGGAAGATACTGCAGACTCGTTATTATTAGAAGCAGACTTTGATATATGTTCTTTTGAGGAAGATAACTCCGTTGTCTGTGGACATGGAGAAGAAAGGTTAATTAAGTCATTCGGAAGAGTGTTCTGACGTGGAACGGGCCTTTCATTAGGCGGACTATGAAGACGCTTACGTTTTGACACACGAATGTCCTTCATAGATTGTACGGTATCTAAGCATTTAAAAGATTTAAATACATTTTCGTAATGTTTAAATTTTTCGGTCAGTACCGACAACTCTCTCCCTACCTCAGAAAACCCATTTCTGGTTTGCCTAAACAACTTAAAGAGATCAACTTCGGTTGACCTGCACTTTAAGCAAGACCAGCGAAGACCTTTGCCATCATTAATAGCGTCCAGAATTCTTCCTGTCAAACCAGCACATTTTAGATGGCAAATACCATCACAGAGCCAGCACGATAAGTAGCGTTCAGATTCGCTTTTTATTTGGCAGTTATCAAGATCACACTTCATATCGAAAGATTCAATAACACTTATGTTAATAAAAAGACAAGCAAAATAAGTTTAACACAACACACACAACAATTCAGGAGCTGATGTATTTAGCTTAAAAATATATGTAGCGAACAGTTTGAGTATCACTGTAATGTGACACTTAATAAACGCAGCGCAAACAGCTGTGACAAGAAATACTAAACGAAGTAAATAAAAAGAAATGTGCAAAAATAGAAACGATCTCAGTTAACTACAAAGGAATAACAACAACAATGATAACAACAATGACTCGGCCAGATTAGATGTAAGCTAGTGAAATTTAATTAAATTTAATAAAAACCACAAAAATCACAAAACTTTCACTTAGCTTCGGTTATTATCACACTAAGATGCTCGTAGGCACTTTTTATAGCAACTTTTACTCAAAATTAGCACAATAAACTTTGCAAAATACAAAGACCAATCAAGGCACAAATAAGTAGAACTTCACAGCTTGACGTTTGCGTATATATACTTTATTAAAATACAAATTTGAAGTGCAAATACATTTGTAAAACTGTTTATCACAAAATGTTATTAATTGTTTGCAAGCATACTATAGTTTTCATGCATTTTGAGAATAAATAATCTAATATGTGTACATATATATCGTCGTTTAAAGTACAAAACCGCGTATCAAGAAAATGCAAAATGTACTTACGGCGGCCGCCGTAGCAGAGTGATTACATGTGCGTACTTCCACTCCATAGGACCATGTTTAAATACCTGGTCAGATCATAGCCCAAAATAGCAGTCGTCCGTCGGCACGCAATGGCAAACCTTCGAGTATATTTCTGCCTTGAAAACTCTTCTTATAAAATCAGAACTCATGCCTCAAGTTTGAGCAGAAGTTCGGCCAAACACTTAGAAAAATATTTTAGCACCAAATATTTATTTGTTTACTTATTTTAAGGGAGATGGAAATCTTCTGGTTTCACATTTTGAGTACAAAAATTTCAACCCTGATACAACAAATAGTATTAGTACTGAATGATAATGACAGATTGCATTCCCATAAACGTCCAATCATACATGATTGAGTTTTTTTTTTGCATTCACATTCTCTATGTGAATGGGTGTCAACCATTCCATAACACACTACATATTTTGTGTTTACAATTTG
>NW_023473615.1:0-3717 GCF_013731165.1 Rhagoletis pomonella
CCTTATGTACCGCCTCGACTACTTCGCCAATTGCTCCTATAGTTGAGTGTCCCTTCCTGAAGCCATGTTGTCGGGGTGAAAGGCCTCCCTCGCTTTCTATGGCTGACGTCAAGCGTATTTTGAGCAGACTCTCCATCATTTTGCCTGCTGTGTCTAGCATGCAGAGTTGCCGGAAGGATGAAGGAGAGTTTGGGTCCCCTTTGCCCTTGGGTATAAGCCCCAGTCTCGCCTTCTTCCATTGGCTTGGGAAAACCCGGGCCCTAAGGCAGCTGTTGTACATGTTAAGCAGAAGATCAGGGCTCGTTTCCGCTGCTAACCTGATTGCCTCCGCTGGTATGCCATCTGGGCCTGGAGCCTTGCCGGCTTTCATGCTTCGCAGGGCTAGCTTCAGCTCGTCTGTCGAAAACAGTGGTGCCTCGGCTTGCTCCTCGACGAACACTGTGTCGGCTCTTAGTGGGTGTGTGGGAAATAGCGCATCCACTATATTCTTAACTCGGGCCTCATCCATCGCCTGTGATGATGTACGGAAATTTTTCATCACTATTTTGTATCCCTGGCCCCAGGGATCGCGATCCACTTCGTCACATAGCGCTTTCCAGCAGTTCCGTTTACTCTTCTGTATCTCGGCCCCAAGTGCTTTCTTAGCGCTTTTGTAGGCTGCTGCTCTGGTCAGCGCCTCGGGTCTACCACGAGCGCGCGTTGCGAGTCTCCGCATTCTATGGCAGGCCCTTCGCAGCTCAGAAATTCGGTCATTCCACCAGTATGCCTGCTTTTTACCTGACCATGCTCTGCTCTGTGGCATTGAGGCTTTGCATGCCCGGTGAATGCAGCGCATAGTTTCTTCGACCAGCTTAGTACAAGACTCCCTGTTGTGGATCTCTCCTGTTGTGGGTGAAATGCCTTGGGAATCTGCTAGAAGTGACATATCGAACTTGCGAACATCGACCCTAGACGGGTTCCATCCTGGTTTACTGCGAGGGATACTACGTGTTTGCCCTCGCGTGATGTCAGTGACTTGGAAGGTGATGTAGTTGTGGTCGCTACCACTCAGGTCTTCCATCACTCTCCATCCGTCAGCCCTTCGAAGAAGGCTTTCTGAGACCAGGGTTATGTCAGGGATAGAGTATCCGAAACCCGGCCTTCGATATGTAGGGGTCGTTCCGGTGTTGAAGATGGTCAGGCCAATGCGGGCTGCCATTTCAAGGACCAGTCTTCCCCTGGTGTTTGTTTGGGGCATACCCCATTCCACGCCTCTTGCGTTGAAATCTCCAGCAACAATTATACGGCCGGTTATATCGCGCAATTCGTCTTCAAGGTCTTCGAGCTTTTCCCTGAAGACAGGGACTGTGTCATTTGGAGACAGGTAGCAGCTCACCAGAGTGATTTGCGCCATTTTAACCCAGACGTAGCAGCGTCCGACCCCGCTGCTCTCTGCGCGATGGTTGGGGTTAGCAATCCATATCGCGGCCGAGCCTGATTGGTCAACATGCCAGGTTTCCTTTGTTCTATAGGGTTCACTGATGATGACAGCGTCTGCTCTTTGTTCAAGAACCAATTGGTCCAGCAGGTCATCAGCTACCCTACTCCTGTTCATATTGCCTTGTATAAATTTAATCATATTCTCCCAAGCTTTGTCTTAGCCTCAGCAAGGGCATCCCTGAAGGCCTTGCACGCTCCCGACCCGGGCAGGTGATGGGCATTTTTCTGTCCATCTCCTGCCGAGCACAGGTAGCAGCTTGGGCTTTCTTTACACGCAGAGGCTATGTGGCCTTGCTGACCACATTTCCAGCATGAACTGCTTCTCTCTGGGCCTTTGCATGCCGCCTTTTTGTGACCATACCCCAGACAGCGGAAACACCTTTGGACATCCGCGAGCTCTCGGACGCGGCAGATAATCCAACCTACTCGCAGCTTCCCCTTTTCAATAAGAGTCCGGCCTGGCAGTTCGTCGATTTCCACCACAGCCATTCTTTGTTCTCGCGAGTTTACAGCGAGGAGAGAGACGCGAAGTTGGCCATTCATCTTGTCTCCTAACTCCCCGCGTATAGCGTTCTCCACTTCTGGGGCCGTGGTTAGGCAGTCCATGCCCAGAACTTCTAGACGTAAACGTCGTAGTGAGAATACGGGCGTCTCCAAGCTGGCCAATGGCAGTGCACACATTTTCCTTAAATGCTGAGTGGTCGCCACAGCGCTCCATTTCGATGAGCACGCCGCCTTCGCGGGTTTTCCGAACAGACCGAATTACGGTCTCCGTCTTCTCGGGTTGGAGCTTACCACGTATCGTTCCCAGCACCTCTGCATAGGTTTTGCCTTCAGCTGGCTTAAAGATTAATTTGGCGAGACCCCTCATCTTTTTTTTGCGGCTGGTCGCCTCGCCCTTATTGACCAAGGGTTCACCTGGCGCTGGCCCTGGCTTGGGCTTTCTGCTTTTTCCAACCGTTTTCCATTGTCTGGTACGGTTTTCTGTGCATTGTTATTATTATTGCCATTATTGTTAGGATTATTAATAATAATGTTTTTACTACTATTATTATTATTATTTTTTTTCTTTTCCGGATCGCCTGTAGGGTAGACCTCTTCCGGCGCTGCTCTCGGAGGTAGCTTAATATATTTAAGCTCTCCTCGATTTGGGCCATATCTGTTTCTATGTCCATGGACACATTCTTTTGCTTAGAGACAGCGCTCTGAATCTTCTTCAAGACGAGCCGAATCTGGACTAATTGCTCATCTTCATTGCCTTCGCAAGTTCCCAAGCTTGCGGTGACATGCTTGTCGCTGTTTGCAGCAGCCGGCGTTTGAAGACGACTATCCCGGCTGCCGGGAGTTGCCGTTTGGCAAGGTGTAGCCTTCTGCGCCACGCCGGCAGCTTTCTCCGTGCTCGTGGTGCCGGCATTTGCCTGCAGAGGAGTTTGTGGCGGGGAGCGCACGACTCTACTGCTCTTCCTGAATGCGCTGCATTCTTCCTCCGTAACATCGACGTTGGTTTCATTTATTGGTTTTGTTTTAATCATTTTCAATCAATTGGGTCTCCGCTTCAAGCCGCTATCTCCACACGTAGCACAGTCGCTTTTAAGTGTCCCGAAGTTCCCTTCTCTCAAAGGAGCAGGCCATCGCGAGGGTTGACACAAGTCCTTATGGGATATTGTGTTCAGAGCCAAGACAGCGCAAAACCAGGAGTAAATCTCAACTGGACCTGTGCGGCCAACTAAATGGCGACGTGTATTGAACGTACTTGAAGACCTGCCAGGGTTTTAACGAGACGGAGGCGATTGCAGCATTAGCCCACCAGCCATTTCTGTGAGGTGTCACCCTCACATACTAAAGTGGCGGAATACTGCTCTCGCCAGCCCAATATCAGACTAATCGTATACATGCTCCAGTATGCCATGAACAGGATCTAACTGGTCTCAATCCTGGGATGCTTTTTGGGGGGGCGGCATCTGTTCGCCCGGACACAGGAGATTCATCAAGCATTTCTGATCTTTTAAATCAGGCCCTCGTCTCCTGCCGCTCTTGATCTGGGACTGCTTATTGGTTATTCGCAGCTAACCTACCGGAGTAGGCCGTTCACGATCCGCCCTGTGTGACCCCGGTAATGTCCTGAGCTTAGCCCTTACCATGTTGTTATTTTTATTTTATTTTATTTTTATTTTTTTTTCGTAGGAGAGGGAAATGCTTTATGCACTGGCCGGGGGCGCTAGTCTCTATACTACCTTC
>NW_023473616.1:0-3716 GCF_013731165.1 Rhagoletis pomonella
ACCAAATCTAATATTGTAAGCGAATTGAGCTCACAGGAGTTTTATGATGTGTTTGTGCTGATTGAAACCTGGCTTAACACAAATTTCTTCGACTCTGAATTCTTCGACCCTAATTTGTATGACGTTTTTCGGAAGGACAGAGATCCTACTAAAACCGCTTGTAACAGAGGGGGTGGTGTTTTGATCGCTGCAAGGCGAATGCTACGTGCTACTTCGGTCAGGCTGGACAACAATGACACGCTTCTAGATCAAGTTTGTGTCCGTTTATCTGGTTCATTAGGGAAGGTATTCATCTGCGCTTCCTACATTCCTCCATGCAGTCACGATTCATTGTATAGAGCACATGTTGACAACATCATCTCCTTACACTCAAGGATTGGGGATCATCAGCTGTGTGTACTCGGTGATTTTAATCTAAGTAATATTAGCTGGTCATATTTGGACAACTCCTATTTTCTAACGCCTTTTAATGTCACTAACTCCTTTGAAGTTTATTTAGTTGACAACCTCTTAAGTATTGACCTCTGTCAAATCAATAGTTATCACAACAAATGTAATAGAATTCTAGACTTAATTTTTATATCTAGTAATCTTAACTTTAAGCTTTTTGAGTGTTGCTTGCCAATTTCTCCGGCTGGCATTCATCATATTCCTTTAGTACTCACTATTGAGTTCTACGAGTTTTCTAATATCTCTCTGGGAAGTGACCGTGTTAGTTTTAATTTTAACAGATGCAATTTTGAAGAATTTAATAATCTACTGCTAGAGCTTGACTGGGATGGCATCTTTACTAACGTTAATGTTAACCGCAGTTTTGAATTGTTTAGGTCCACAGTGCATAATTTGTGTATGGAGCATATTCCAATATTTTCCAACAGAAAATACAAGCATCCATTGTACACTAAGGAATTGAAGCACCTCAAAAATCGCTGCAATAAGTATTATAAAAAATTCAAAGCGTCAAATAATACCTTGTATCTCTATAGTTATAAAAGTTGTTCTTCTGAGTTTAGAAAAATGGATAGAGCCCTTCGAAAAAAATATATAAAAAATTTCGAGGACAATATTAAAACTAACCCGAAAGCTTTTTGGTCATTTATTAAATCTAAAAAATGTAAATCTAATATACCAACCTCGATGGTCTATAATAATAAGCATGCGGATTCGGCGGAAGATGCCGCTAATCTCTTTGCTGAATTTTTTAGTGCCAATTTTGTTGCTGATGATGGATTGGAGCTAAATACTTCAAGTGCATCGGATTCCTCTCTTTCGTTTGGCTCGTTATCCTTATCTGAGGTGGATGTTCAAAAGGGTATTGCATCCCTGAAATTTTCAACCCAAACAGATATTGATGGTTTATCTGTCATTCTTTTTTAAAAATTGCCAGGCTCTTATTAAGCCGCTAATGCTAATTTTCAATTTATCGCTTTCTTCGAGTACTTTTATTAGTGAATGGAAGAAGACATATATTACTCCAATTTTTAAAAGCGGAAATAAAAATGACGTTAAGAATTATAGACCTATTGCTAAATTGTCAACGGTTGCCAAGTTATTTGAAGCCATTATGAAGGACAAAATGGTCTTTTCAGTTCGAAATATCATATCACCGAATCAGCATGGTTTTATTAAAGGGAGATCCACCGTTTCCAATCTAGCGATTTTTACGGAGGACTGTCTGGAAAGCTTTTCGGCTGGGTTGCAAATTGATACGGTATACACGGATTTTTCAAAAGCGTTTGACAGAGTTTCTCATACAATTTTGCTGGACAAGCTAGCCTGTTTAGGGTTTCACTCTAAATTTCTATCTTGGATTAAATCATATTTAAGTGATAGGTACTGTTCGGTGGTACTTGACGACACGTCCTCCCGATCTTTTCATGCCAGTTCAGGTGTTCCCCAGGGAAGTATCCTTGGACCGTTGTTATTTATTATTTTTATAAATGATATTAGTTTATGCTTCCTACATGCAAAATTTCTCCTGTACGCGGATGACCTGAAGGTTTATTCTGTCGTAGCAAGAAGGGAGGATTCTTTCGCACTACAGTCCGATCTCGACAGGGTTCACGCCTGGTGCGTGAAGAATCGACTTTTTCTTAATATTGATAAATGTTCTCATTGCATTTTTTTCCAGAAAGCTTGTTACTGTAAATACTACTTATTCTATTGCGGGTTCTCAACTGAAGACGGTGAACACGGTTAAAGATTTAGGAATATTTTTTGACTCAAAACTCACGTTTGCAAGCCACATAAATTTTATAGTGGCAAATTCTTACTCTATGTTAGCATTCGTTCGTCGAAACAGCTCTGATTTCTTGGATCCGTATACACATAAGAAATTGTTTATTGCCTTTGTAAGGTCCCGTTTAGAATATGCTGCCTTTATCTGGCGGCCTGCCCAGGTATCATATATAAATAGAATCGAGCGTATTCAAAAGATTTTTATTAAATTTGCACTGCGATCTTTAAATTTCACACAACCTTTGCCTTCTTATACCTCGCGATGTCTACTCTTAAGATTAGAATCACTTGACAATAGAAGAAAATATCTCTCTTGTTCCTTCATAATTAAAGTCATAACTGGAGATATGGACTGTCCTGATATTCTAAGTAGGATACCTCTCAATATCCCTACTAGGAACTTGCGTCACTTCGACATATTCTATTTGTATAGAGTTAAATCTAATTATGCCATAAATGCTCCTATCAGTCGAGCTCTTAGTGAGCTTAATCAAATCAATCGAGTTATTGATATTGACCTCTCACTTTCTGGAGGGATATTAAATAATATCCTCTTAAGCTACCTTAATAATAATTAGTAGTTAGATAGTTTCTTAGTAGTCAGTATGAAATATGTATTCACTGATGATAAATAAATAAATAAATAAATAAATAAATAATACTTTTCGACTATCCGTCACACTCACGCACGCTGAAGATGAGGTGTTTACTAATTATGTTTCTTTTGGCATAAACATCAATCTATATACCCACGCTCTTAAGGTCCACCTTTGAGCTAAAATTTCGAATGTTCAAATCAAGAAGTCTAACTTTGATTCAGTGCAGAGGTCGTCTACATATAATAGTCTCGCGCATTCCGTTTCATGGCAGCAGCTAAACTGATCAGTCCTAGGCAGTGAAAACTAAGCACAAACTAGAAATTGCACCACCTATTACTTTAGATTTAGTTCATAATTCGTTTACATGCAGCTGCTGATTTCAAGCTTGCTGTGCCGCACCTTGCATAGATGTATTGAAAATTCCAATCGACGAGTCGTCGAAGTGAACATTCTGTCAGCGAGTTCTCGGAATACCAGGGATGTCACTATAAAGCCAAAAGTTCCAAATCGGACCTAAGCTTCATATGTCCAAATGATACAATTTTCTCTTGGAAAGCGTTGCTGAGCATTCGTCTGCGAAGGACACAATCTGTTTCGTTTTTGTTCTCAGTTTCAGGTCAGTAGACCATTGATTAATGTGCCCGTGAACACCTTGGCTAGGCCCATCAAAAGAGATTTCCAGTGATTCAGATAAATGTAGGAGTCTTGCATGTTGATTGGCGTAAAGTACTCTTTGGTCACCACGCTCAGGGCTTTTGAAGTTTGCCATTTAAACTATGGGGAGATACTGGCTGAAGTTCTATTGATTTTGGATCCAGAGATCTTTGTCTCTTAGCGTCCGCCGACCTCTGTGACTTAGAGATGAAAGAGTTCGTTTTT
>NW_023473617.1:0-3716 GCF_013731165.1 Rhagoletis pomonella
TACTTCTTTTCAAGGTTGTTAGTATCATATTAGAGTAAATTAGCGTCCTTAAATTTCGAAATATCGAAGTTTCACGAATTTATGAAATTTACCTTTATATGAAAAGTGATGTGTAGATATAAAGTTAGCGAAACAACATGAAGAAAAAAACGTCACATATACCCATGAATTTGCTGTTTTTTTGCCGCTAATTACTTGTGCAAAAAAAAATCTTGTAGCTCCTGTATTTTTTTAGATATAAGGTGCTTTGCTAACTTTATATAAAGTTAGCGAAGCACCCCTCCAAACTCAAAGACAAAAGACTAGGCTTTATGTCCAAATGTGCCATTTTTTTTGCCGTTCCAAGATGAGCAAGTTTATTTTTGAAAAAAAAAAAATTTTTTAATTAGAATTTTTTTTTTTGCAATTTTTTCAATGTTCAATATTTTTTAGAAGAAAAGTAGAATAATAAAATATAAAGGCAAAACTGGTTGCTTTATGTACATGGTTAAAATTAAAAAAATTAAGAAGCTTCCTTATCACAATTAAACGACAAAATCAAAAACAGTTTTAGTGCACAAAACAAGCCAAATGGCAAATTATGTCATAAAAAAAATTAATCCTTTTTATTATTTTTAACCAATTTTTATACCGCTTTCCATGTCCTTAATTTTTTTATTTAATAAGGCTGTTTAAACAAAAAAATTAAACGATAAAATCAAAAACAGTTTTAATGCACAAAACAAGCCAAACGGCGAATTATGCATCAAGAAAATTAATTGTTTTATTATTTATGTGTTTGTTGTTTATTATTTTTAACCAATTTTCAAACCTTTTTCCAGGTCCCTATTTTTTTAATAAATCTGTTTAAACAAAAAAATAATAAACGACAAACTCAAAAACAGTTTCAATGCACAAAAGAACCCAAACGGAAAATTATGCACCAAAAAGATTTATTTCTTTTTGTAGCATAAAAACTTATACATATAATAATAATAATATCCCAACGGTTTTTACCCTCCATTCCCGCCCATCCGCACGAGGGGCGCAGTCCGCATGACGTACGGAACCAGTATTTTCAATTTTTGCGCCAAGTCACGATAGGCAGGAGTTTGTTAAGTGTCGAGATCTAAAACTGCTACAGAACTAAATTCATCAGCCGATTGTATGTCTTTATTTTAATGAAAAGCGGATCTGATATATCAAATGTGCTGGAATGAGAGTTAAAATCCTGGCATAAGCAAAGGAGTGGGTCGTGCAATTCAAAATTAGTTTTACAAGCTTTCGGAAATAGGGGGCAAAAGTGTCTTGATACCCGGGAGAGAACATTAAGGCTAACTTCGCCAAGAAGCAGCGGACTTGAAATTGAGCCTGTTAGTAATTTAACTATAAAAATTGTACCAAGCATTTGCCTGCGGCTGGAAAGTGTAGGAAGATTAATAAGTTTTAATCGGCTCGTATAAGGTGGAAGGTTATATTGAGAATCCCAACGGAAATTTCTTAAAGCAAAAAGTAGGAATTGTTTTTGAATTGATTATATCTTGTCTGAGTAAATTTGATACCTTGAATTCCAAACCACCGAACCGTATTCCAGAATTGGCCTAACTAATGTTGTAAACAAGGTTTTAGTGATATAAGGGTCACAAAATTCTTCTGACCATCGTTTCACAAATGCAAGTACACCTTTAGCCTTGTTGACTGTCACATTAATATGAAGACTAAAATTAAGCTTAGGATCCATTGTGATACCAAGGTCCACAAAATTGAATACCTGTTCCAGGTTATGGTTACCTATTGTATAAGAAGTGGGATGAACAGCTCTTCGCTCATAACTTTACATTTCTTAAGATTTAGATGCATAAGTTTTACTTGACACCAGTAGGCCATGCTGTCTAAGTCTGATTGTAGCAAAGACCTTCTATTAATTGAAACGTACGATTTATAAAGCTTTACAGCATCTGCATTAGGGCGATTAATTGATTACTCAAAATTTTAATTAATCATAAAGTAAATAACTCAATTATTCGATTAATTGGAAATTATGATTACTCAAAAGTTCAGTTACTCGAGTAATCAAGATTTTTGATTAACCAAAAACAAAACTATTTCAGTAATTTGCTTTATGATTAATCAACATTTCGAGTAAAATGAGTAATCAACATTTGAACTCTTTACATATGTAAAAAGTAGTTAAAGTTCCTTGATACTTTGAAAACAACGTTTCTGTTTTCAAAAATTAAAACGAAAAATTTTTTCTTATACAGAATGTAAAAAAGAAAATAAGCATTTTCCAAAGTAAACTCTTTTAACGAGCAAAATTATTTTTTTGAGTATTCATATTTCAAGTAACTCGATTAATCATCGTTTTGAGTAATCAAAATCTTGATTACTCGAGTAATTGATCAACCGAATAATTGATTAACCAACTTGCTCGAGTAATCGAATAATCGCACAGCCCTAATCTGCATACATTAAAATTTTGGAAAATTGTATATCTGTAGAAATATCGTTTATAAAAAGCAAGAACAGAACTGGGCCTAGGTGGCTACCTTGAGGGACTCCTGAAGTAACATCAATGACGTCAGAGATAGTATTTTTAAACATTACCCTTTGTGATCTATCATAGAGGTATGAAGAGATCCAACGTAGAAAATTAGGTGGAAGACCAAGAAGATCAAGTTTGTAGATGAGCAACCAGTGGCACACTTTGTCAAATGCTTTACTGAAGTCAGTATATATACCAGCAACAGTTTTGCTTTCACTAAATGCTTTTGAGATATAGGATGTTAATTCGAGTAAATTTGTAGAAGTTGATTTGCCCTTGCAAAATCCATGTTGACTATATGAAATGCTAGAAGAGATAGAATGCTTCAACTGATTTGTTATAACTGCTTCAAATAATTTAGGAATTGCAGAAAGCTTAGCTATTCCCCGGTTGTTCTCCACTGAAGATCTGCTACCGCTTGCATGTAACGGGGTTATGAAGGATTCCTTCCATATAGTTGGTAAAACGCCCTCTTTAAGAGACAAATTAAATAACGCTGTTAACGGCCCATAGAGATAATCAGCACAATTTATAAGAATACAAGTAGGGATCTGGTCAGGACCATAACTGAAGGACCGATTTAAGGATTTCAGATAAACTACTACATCATCGGGAGATATTACTGGGATATTTATTGAGTTCATTGGACATAGTTTAAAAAGGATAGTCAATGTTAGCATGTGAGTTAATGGAATAATTGGATATAAAAAACTGAGCGAACATGTTAGAAATTGTTTGATTATCACTAGAGACGGTATTTTGATACTTCATGGCGGAAGGAAACCCACGTACATTTCGCTTGGAGTTTACGAAGTCATAAAATGACTTGGTGTTATATATTATACGCCGTTTTATTTTACACAAGTAAGCTTTATAATACTTTTTGTTTAATTCAAAAAACTTATGACGCAAAAGTGAGTATTTTAATAGTATGAGTGTAAACCGGTTTTCTTGTGTAATCTAAAATAACGCGACTTTCTGTTTTTCAAACTTCTCAGTTCTTTAGTGAACCATAACTGTGTTTGCTCTTCAGGAACATACATACGTTTAGGCACATGCTTTTCAAATAATTTATGTAAAGTAAAGTTAAAAAGTGCAACGCTTTGTTTAATATTTTCTTTATATGCAGGCCACGACAATTTAGACAGTTCTTTGTTAAGCTTTTTGAAGTTGGCTTTCGAAAAATCAAAGC
>NW_023473618.1:0-3715 GCF_013731165.1 Rhagoletis pomonella
ACAGGTAATAAGATCAACGGAAATAAGGTCAATTGACTTTATTTCCCACCCTGGTGCGAAATAAAGTCAATTGACATTATTACCATTTTAAAAACGAAATAAAATCAATTGACATTATTTCTCTTTCAAACATTAAATTTGCTTAGCTTCGCGGTGGCCCGCGTCAGCGCGCCACACCGCGCGCGTCGCGCTCGCGCCAAGCGTACCCCGCGCGACAGGCGTGCACTCCACGTCACGCTACGCCGCGGCCCCCCTGGCCCCCCTTCCCCGTCTTCCGACGTGCTGTAACGCAGGTAGATTTATTTTTTGTATACGTTGAAATAAAATTTTTATATATTTTAAACATCGAGGGCTTATATTCAATAATACCCCCTCTGCACACTTTTCAAAAAGATGAGATTCTGATATAAAAATCCACCTAAGCTTTAACTGTCATCAGTGATATTAATGCTACCTTATATAACGACAGGTAATAAGTCCCAGATGGTTTCTAAAATCACAAATTAGTTTTTGCGCAAATTGCAGATAGAGGGTATTAATGAATTCAAGCCCTCGATATTTCACATTTTTATATTTGTAAGTTATTGGAAGCAGGGATGCCAACTTGGCTCAAACCGTGCCATTTGTTCCTATTTTACTTCAAATGGCACTTAATTTTTCCATTTGGCACAAAATGCCAAAATGGCACTTTAGTAAAAGAAATTACATTTCAGTACATTTTTGTGAAATCCTATGCGTGCACTTCTTTTTCTCAACTAAAATTTTCTAATTTATAAAGGCTATTCAACTGGTTTATCTTATTTTATCATTGCACTTTTGTTTTGAAAATGTGGCTTTATTTTATTGCTAAATGTGAATGATTAAAAGGAATTACACCTTTTTTGGCACTTTTATTTTTCTATTTGGCACTTTTTTATCCTCAATATGGCACCTCATAACTAAGGAGAGTTGGCAGCCCTGATTGGAAGATTTCTGCTGTGTTTTGAGGCAACAACTTGTCTGCAGTAAAAAAGCATATAATTTGTGTTTCAAAAGTGTGTGAAAACCAATCAATTAACTTATATGATCTCGGTTTCGATATTAAATAATCAATAATTGTTTATACCGGCATTTTGGCACATTGGCTCGTTGAATGTCTTCTTCTTCTTCTTTTTTGGCGCTGTAACCGCCTAAGCGATGTTGGCCGAGTTCAGCAAAGCACGCCAGTCGTTTCTCCTCTGTGCCAACTGACGCCAATTGGAAACGCCAAGTGAAGCCAAGTCCTTCTCCACCTGATCTTTCCATCGCAGTGGGGGCCTCCCTCTTCCTCTGCTACCACCAGCGGGTTCCGAGTTGAATACTTT
This sequence comes from Rhagoletis pomonella, assembly GCF_013731165.1. NCBI lineage: Eukaryota > Metazoa > Arthropoda > Insecta > Diptera > Tephritidae > Rhagoletis > Rhagoletis pomonella. Next base: position 1,344 of record NW_023473618.1, read on the forward strand.
CAGAGCTGGAGGGTCGGTGTCCATTCGAACGACATGACCAAGCCAGCGGAGCCGCTGTATTTTAATTCGCTGCACTATGTCCATATCGTTGTAAAGCTCATACAGCTCATCGTTCCATCGTCTGCGGTACTAGCCGTCGCCAACTGCTCAACGTCATTTTACACAGCCGTATGAGTTTTGAGGGGATGCCAAATTCAGACATAGCGGCGTATAGGCAACTCCTTTTAGTGCTGTCAAAAGCGGCTTTAAAGTCGCCAATAGGTGATGAGTGTCGATCCTTTTCTCGCGGGTCTTTTCCAAGATTTGGCGTATTGTGAATACCTGGTCTATGGTGGATTTGCCAGGTCTAAGGCCACACTGATAAGGCCCAATCAGTTAATTGACGGTGGGCTTCAGTCTTTCACACAATACACTCGATAAGACCTTGCAGCCTATGCTTAGAAGGCTGATCCCGCGGTAGTTGGCGCGAATGGCGGGGTCACCTTTCTTGTGGATTGGGCAGAGCACACTTAAATTCCAGTCGTCGGGCATGCGTTCATCTGACCATATTCTGCACAAGAGTTGATGCATGCACCTTATCAACTCCTCGCCGCCGTACTTGAATGGCTCAGCTGGCAGGCTGTAAGCTCCAACAGTTTTGATGTTTTTCAGCCGCGTTATTGCTATACGTACCTCGTCATAATCAGGCGGTGGAACGTCGACTTCGTCATCATCGACTGCGGGCTCGGGTTCTTCTTCTCCACAACTTTCCGTGCTGCTACCATTTAGTAGGGCGGAAAAGTGTTCCCTCCATAATTTAAGTACGCTCTGGACATCAGTTACTAGGTCGCCATTATTGTTCTCACAGGAGTGCGCCCCGGTCTTTAAACCTTCCGTAAGTCGCCTAACTCTCTGGTAAAATTTTCGGGCATTCCTCCTGTCGGCCAGCATTTCAAGCTCTTCGCACTCACGTATTTCGGCCTCTCTCTTCTTTTATCTACCAGTTCGCAGATGATTTTTTGTTCATCTCTGCTGGAAGTCAGTTCGTAGACGCGGTAGATAACCTGCAAGACAAACTATGCCGTTTTGGCGCTGAGTGTAACCTGCTCAATTTGACATTCAATCCTGCTAAAACAAATGTTATGCATGTAACTAAAGGTCCAAGAAAAGAAATTGACATTTTCTTAAGCAACAATAGGATTCCACAAGTCAATGAGCTCAAAACTCTAGGCAGAACGCTAAACAGCGCCATGAACTTCAAAAACCATTATGCCTCCACGGTTGAGGCGGCGTCTGGAAGCATAAATTTCTTTAAATATTTGACTGGTATAAAATCAGGACTTCATCCTCAGAAGGCTTTAAATATCTATAAATCCATAGTTTGCTCAAAGATTGAGTATGGTTACACTACAGCTGCCAACAGTGCAAAAACAGCTTTCAACAAAATTACAGTACTTAAAAATAAATTTCTAAGAAGATGTCTTGGTCTCACTCCCTCAACTCCCGTTTCCACCATCTACGCCATTGCGAATGAGCTCCCACCTCCTGAGCGTTCTCGATGGCTCACTGCAAAAGAGCTTATTAAGATCTTTATCCATAATATTCCTCTAGCTAACTCCATCATAGAAAATCCAGGTTTACACTCAAGCTACTCGACAGTATACCGACAGTATCAACACATTTTTGACCGTCTTGATGCAATTGACTGCTGTTCCTCGCCTCCTAATATTAAAATAAAATAAAGCCTCCTTAACGTCTGAGTGTCTTAAAGCACACTATGCAAAGCTTTTGAATAACTATTTGGCGGATGATTATCAGATCATGTACACCGATGCGTCTTTAGCGGATCAAACAACTGGCTGTGGCATCTTCGACTTCTCTGACAAGTCTGAACATGCATTTGATATCCCTATTAAGACTTCATCATCCTTTGGTAAGCTCCTTGCCATAGACGAAGCGATTGAAATAGCAAAAAGGAAGAGTTATCGCAAACTGGCCATATTCACTGACAGTCTAAGTTCTTGTCAGATACTCAAACAACCCAAAACCACAAATAGTATTGCCTGTGGGATTTTCAGAAAGATATCTGAAGCAAATTTCGTAATAGACATTGTATGGACGCCTAGCCATAAAGGTATACTAGGTAATGAGAAAGCTGACCAAATTGCCAAAGATGCAACGATTAATAGTCCTAGTAGAAACTAAATTCACGATGGACGAAGCCACCAGGCAGATAAAAGAGGACATGTACAACGTTTGGTATAACTCCTTTTTGGAATACTCAAGGGATCACCATAATATTTTTGCTTCTACTTTTGGCAATAGGAAAAAACGGACATGGTCAGGAAACTTTTACTGTCCCCTGCTGAGGTCAAACGGCTGAACAGGATTTT
>NW_023473619.1:0-3715 GCF_013731165.1 Rhagoletis pomonella
TGGAGGCAATATTCGCAAAGAAAGACAACTTGCTCAATGTACGTAGAAAATTTGAAAGGCGAATTTGGAAGTTTGGTGAAGAGTTCAGTAGCTACGCTAACGAGAAGCGGCTGTTAAGCGCTGGCCTCAACCTATGCGACGAAGAATTTGTTGAATACCTCGTAGACGGCATTCCTAATAAACAATTGCAGATACAAGCCAAGCTTCAGAATTTTAAAAGTGCTGGTGAGGTGACTAGAGCATTTCGGACTGTCGAGTTGCCGCGACGAGCCGCACCAAAAACGAATTTACAAAGTGGTGAAGAGCGGCTAAGGTGCTACAACTGCAATTGCTCCGGCCACATCGCAAAAGAGTGCAGCAAGCCTAAGCGCGAATACGGGACGTGCTTTGCGTGTGGCGAACGCGGACATTTTGCGGCGAGCTGCAAAAACTACAAGAAGTCGACATCCAGTAGCAATTTTGTAAGTTATTTTAGTATTAGTATCGTAGATAATCTTAATGTTGATATGGTTATAGAATGCCTAGTCGATTCGGGGAGCCCAATAAGTCTTGTAAAGAAGAGCCTTGTACCGGGAAGAGTGCAGTTACAAGATGAAAGAAACTCATACTATGGTCTCAATAAGTCAAAACTATCAATTTTTGGAAAAATATTTTGTTATGTCAAAGTGCTCAATAAAAACGTGTTGATTGAACTTATAGTAGTTCCTGACGAATCGATTAGTTATTCAGTTATTTTAGGCAGAAATTTTATTCAGGCAAGCGAAGCCAAGCTTAAAATCGGTGATGTAGAGTTTATGGATGAAACTGCAGACACAGATGTTGTAAACAGTGTAACGAATCTTAATGTTTGTAACAAAGAAAAGGTGGCCAGTAAAAATTCAACATACAAAGCAGCGGTTGTGCCAAAGGTTAGTGTCACAGATAAAGAAGAAGTGGTTAGTGGTAGTTCTACATACAAAATAGTGAACGAAGCCGTCAACGAAATATTAGCGATAGAAATTCCTGAAATGGGCGAAACTGAGTATATGATTAGCGACAAAATAAGTTACAAAGACAAAAAGTATTTTCAAGAGTTGTTCCGAGAAGAATATTTGTGTGCAAAAAGACCAAAAGAGCCTAGGGTCAGGCAGGAAATAAGTTTAGCTTTGGAAGACGAAAAAGTTTTCAGTTGCGCTCCACGAAGACTTTCGTATACCGAAAAGGCAGAGCTACAAAAGATATTAGATGACTACTTAGAAAAAAGGTATATTCGCCCTAGTAGTTCAGAATTCGTTTCTCCAATAGTTTTGGTGAAAAAGAAAACGGGCGAACTCCGAATGTGCGTCGATTACAGGAAACTTAATAAAGTCACGGCAAAGGATAACTACCCTATACCACTGATTGATGACTTGTTGGATCGGTTAGTAAACAAAAAGTTGTTCACGAAGTTAGATCTGAAAAATGGATTTTTTCATGTGTTTGTTGAAGAAAAGTCAGTAAAATATACCTCGTTTACAACGCCACTAGGGCAATTTGAATTCTTAAGAATGCCATTTGGGCTAAGAAACGCTCCGGCTATTTTTCAAAAGTTTGTAAATAAGATATTCTCGGAAATGATACGCAGTGGAGAAGTAATTGTGTACCTGGACGATATTATGATCGCGACAGAGACTGTAGATGAACATATTCACATTTTGAGAAAAGTTTTTCGGTGTCTGGTTGAGAATAAACTAGAGTTGCGATTAGATAAGTGCGAGTTTTTCTCGGCAGAAATTTCATATTTAGGTTACGCGATCACGGGCGAAGGGATACGGGCTGACAAAAAAGGATTGAAAGCAGTTGAAAATTTTACGGTACCAACCAAAGTGCACGAAGTGCAAAGTTTCTTAGGACTCTGCTCCTACTTTCGTAGGTTCATTAAAGATTTTTCGACCATAGCCAAACCCCTTTACGACCTCTTGAAAAAAGAAGATAATTTCGATTCGGTCAGCTGGAGATGGAAACGTTTGATACACTTAAAGCCAAGTTAATAGCCTCCCCAGTGTTAGCGATATACGACCCTTGTGATGCGACAGAACTCCACTGCGACGCGAGTTCACTAGGCTTCGGGGCGATACTGCTTCAGAAGAAAAAAGGATAATAAGCTACATCCAGTTTTTTATTTCTCGAAACGTACAACGGATGTAGAGTCTAGGTATCACAGTTTCGAAACACTGGCGATAGTATACGCGTTGAGGAGATTCAGGGTATACCTACAAGGCATAAAATTTAAAATTATTACTGACTGCAATTCGCTGACGCTGACACTAAATAAAAAAAGAAATGAACCCAAGGATTGCCAGGTGGGCGCTAGAGTTACAAAATTACGATTACGAACTCGAACATAGAGAGGGTAAAAGGATGCAACATGTGGACGCGTTGAGTAGAGTAAATAACGTCTTGGTGGTTCACACCAACACGTTTGAAGAAAATTTAATTATATGTCAGAATAAAGATAAACACATAGAAGATATCAAAAAAGGACTTAGAGTCTAAAGAGAGCAGCCAGTTCGAAATGAGAAATGGGGTAGTGTATAAAAAGAAAGATAAAGATCTTCTATGTGCCAGAGTCCATGGAACCACATGTTCTATATAAATACCACGACGAAATGGGGCACTTAGGAGTACACAAGGTTGTAGAGACTATAGGGAAAAGTTATTGGTTTCCGAATGTTAGGAAAAAGGCAACCGTTCATATCGAAAACTGCTTGAAGTGTATAGCCTTTTCAAATAAAAGCGGTAAGAAAGAAGGAATGTTACACATGATTCCAAAGGGAAATAAACCATTCGAAATGGTGCACATTGATCATTACGGACCGATCCATAGCAAGGGAACAAAGTTCAAGCACGTGTTGGTAGTAATCGATGCATTCACGAAGTTCGTTCGTTTGTATCCGGCCAAGACAACAGCGTCGAATGAAGCTGTTTTAGCCCTAAAAGATTATTTTCGAGCGTATAGCAGACCGAGGTCTATAGTATCAGATCGGGGAACTTGTTTCACGTCGAGAGAGTTCGAAAATTTCTTAGAAGATAATAACATAGAACACATAAAAGTAGCAACAAGCTCACCTCAACCAAATGGTCAGGCCGAAATTGTGAATAAAAGTTTAGGTCCAATGATAGCTAAGATGTTAGATGCTGAGAAAGAGGTGGACTGGGAAAATGTCTTGGAGTCAGTAGAACATGCTATGAATAATACGGTTCATAAGGCAACCAAAGAGCACCCAGTGTATTGCTATTCGGGGTCCGACAGAAAGGAAAGGTCATAGATAGTGTGAGCGAGAATGTGTTAGAATTATTAAACACTCCGAACCACAAAAATATAGTAGATCTTAGAAAACAAGCAGAAGTTGAACAATGTAAAGCACAAACTTATAATAAAGGGTACTCAGATGTTAAACGTAAAAAACCATGCAACTTTAAGTTAGGAGATTATGTAGTAATTTCTAATATTAGCTCGCAGACAGGAGCGTCTAGCAAACTAATCCCTAAGTTCAAAGGGCCGTATAAGATATCTAAAATTCTCGACAACGATCGCTATCTAGTGGAGGATGTAGAGGGCTTCCAGCAAACACAAATACCATACAAAGGTGTCTGGTCAATCGCAAATCTGAAACCGTGGTACAATTGCGAAAATGCGAATTCCAAAAGATAGGATACGGTTTTTTTGGTAGAGAAAATTTTACGTCATAAGCTC